>NC_056725.1:709175582-709475582 GCF_019279795.1 Protopterus annectens
AAAGTTCACCACCACATGACTTATACCTGCACTGCATGCTGTTTTCAATGCCACACACTACAACCTACATTGATATGTGCACATTGCAACCTTCAACTACATATGTATGTCCAGCCTTCACTAACAGTTGCAGTATGTCCCTTGCCCTATGCACATCTGCATATACATATAGATACAGACTGCTAACACATATGGAGGGTTCACAGTATGTAGATTACCTTTCAGACACATCATTCAGATGCCAGCAAATACATATATGTTACATACATTACCTTTGTATTTCTCACCTCTGTCAGTTGTACCTGTTGATGTGTTGTATTTCTGTATTTTGTGGATTGGTGTCTCTGACAGCTTTTTTCTTTTGGCTTGCTTGCTTGCTTTTTTTTTTTTTGGTCTCTGTCTCTCTCTCTCCCTCCAGTTGCTGCAATTATATTATTGCATGTGTGGACTGTCAGTACAGGCTGCTTTTGTAGGTATCTGCACATGTGCATGTGATGGCCTCTGCACCAATTGGTGGCCAGCATTTAGTAATTGCATGCAGCCTGCTGTGTGGTAATTGCAGTTCTCACTGTGATTTCAGGACACTGCTATAAAATGATAGGTTAGGTAGGTGTAGGCCTTTCAGTTTTGCAAGGTGGGGACCATGCTGGTTTGCTGTGGACACTGTTGTGTCAGTCAGAAGGTTGGTATATCTCTCATATCTGAGGCTGTGTTGTAGCCACTGAAATGCATGTGGTACTGAAACCTGGCTGTTTCTTCTTCCAGCTCACTCTTTTCAGTGTGTATGTTAACTCACACCTGCTAATGCTAACACTGTTTACATGGGAGTATGTACTTTCCTGTGGGATTTGTGGATTAACTGGCATACAACAGTAGTTCTTGCAATGTGTTGCTATGGCTTTTCTGTTTTCCCTTTACATTCACTCCTTGAATGCCTGATATTTGTCTTTACTGGAATGTGTTGCTATGGCTTTCCTATTTTCCATTTACATTCACTCCTTGTAATGCATGATATATTTCTTTCAGCACTAAGTTCTTATATGTCTGCTGTGGCTTGGTGGTGCTTCATGTAGTCTGGTGAGCCCAAGGTCTGGGGTTTGACACTTACAAAGGTATTTTATTTTGCTGCTGAGCAGTACTAGGGCCTTGTTATACAGAGTGAATAAGGCACTTTTAAACAGTTGTAAGCAGGAAGCAGGAAGTCAGTGGGGACACCAGCTAGGGATGTGCAGGCTGGGTGTAGGGAAGGTCCATAGCTGCACATTTCTTTAACTGCAATACTTGTACATATGTTTGACAATTGGTGTGACATTTGAAACCTTCCACCCCAGAGAGAGGGGTGAGGACAACTACGTATATTGTACTAACAATTATGATTATCAGGCACATGCAGTGCTTGTGAACTCTATACTGTCATTAGTATGTTAAATGGCTACATCCTTTGATATTTCTGTGTTGTACTCCTACATAAGCGTATGCTTGTAGAAGTAATTCTACAGCTATTCGCAGAGTGTGTAACAGCAGACAGGCTGATATGCCTGTGTGTTTCTGACACTTCCAGGCCTGAGATACTTTCAGGTATATATTTGACCAGCCTCAGGGAAAGGTACATATCAGTGGGATACACCCGTGATATATTTCAGATATTCTGCAGTTGTGACTGTGGGGTATTTTGAGCATATGCATTACTACACCATTTCTGACATGCAAGTAGTGTCTACTGTAACTTATTGACGGTTACCATTATGCGGGATTCCCCACCTTTCTGCCTACTGTTAGTACATTTCACAGGGAGTCAGTGGGACACAGGTAACATTTGTTTTGCAAATCAGGGACATCCCTGTAAATCAGTCACAGTTGGGAGGTCTGGCCTCTTACCTATTCAAATATGGCAGTGTTTATCCTGCTCTGATACTGTGTGGGTTTGTAAGGTGCTACTGTAACATTATTACCTACTAGCATGGCTGTTTCTCTTATCACACTCATGTAATGCAATTCCACAAGAATTGCCAGTAAAGATACACAGAACAAGCTTTGTGTAATGGCCTTCCTATTTTCCCTTTACATTCACTCATTGTATTTCGTGAAATATTTCTTTCAGCACCAAGTTCTTGTATATCTGCTGTGGCTCAGTGGTAATTCATGCAGTCTAGTGTTTTCAAGGTCCGGGGTTCGAGACTGACAGGGGTATTTTATTTTGCTGATGAGCAGACTACAGGCCTTGTCATACAGAGTGACTAAGGCACTTTTAAGCAGTTGTAAGCGTGTTTGCGCGACGCTTAGCTATGCTTATCTATTCTTAGCTAAGCGCACACAAGCGCACACCCACTGACTACTGCTTAAAAGTGCTTACTCCCGCTAACACCTGCACTAATTTCTTTTAAAGAAAAGAAAATGGGGAAATAGGATAGTGGTGAAAAAGGGGGCACAAAGAGGGTAGGACAGTAGGAAAACAAGCTCGGGATGTGCAGGAAGGATGTAGGGAAGGCCCATAGCTGCCCAATTCTTTACCAGCAACAGCTGTGCATATGTTAGAAATTTAGAGTGAGATTTGACACCTTCCACCCCTGAGAGAGGGGTGAGGACAACAAAATATGTTGTACAGCCAATTGTAATTATCAGTTTACATGCCCAGCAGACGTGTATGCGAAATGGGTAGCTATGTATGGGGCATAATGTTTTTGTGGGAACAGAGTGCCCTTTTTTTTTTTGTTCAGGTGAGAGTGGAATGTGAGGTACAGGAAGTAGGTATATTTGGGGAGGTAGGTTGGGGAGGTTAACAGACAAGACAAAAATGACGCAAACAGGGGCGGAGTATGACACATGTGGGGGGTAAACACAATTGACGGGGATGGATGTTTGGATATCGCAAGCCCACAGATGGCAACAGTGGAACTGAGATCCCCACCCATGGGCAGTTACCACTGCGCCTTCACAGCCCAGACCGGGGTTGTGCTGGGGGCTGGATAGAATGAGCAGGCACACCCGTGAGTTGCGCCACTCTCACCTCAAGCTGGCGTAGTGGATCAGTCATGGAACGCCTGATCTCACTAAGCACCACAGACCGGACCCTATGGAGGGTGAGTGGAGGCTCTCCTCTGGCCATGGTTGCAGAGGGGGGACGAGCCCCATCCCCTGCAGCGCTTCCACCCGAAGGTGGCACAGGGCCACCGGAGGAGGAGGTCCCAGCCTGGGCACTGGTGCCAGGTGCACTCGCCAGCTGAGGTGGGACAGATGGGTCTGCTGGAACCCGCCTTCCCTGTTGTCCTATGTTTAGCAGTATTATATGGCATTTTGGGTTACTAACAAACAACACCATTCAAAATTAGTTGTAACAGCATGCATCCGTATTCCCATTAACCAAACACACATGAATTCCGAACATTGAGCAGCAAGCATAACACATGCAAATTTAGAACAACAGTGGGCATTCCAACAGCATGCAGGGTTCATTGGTGGCAACAGGCCATCAGGTTTGGATATGTGAACAGGGCACATGCATCAACATACATGCAGATATGTATAAACCAACAGGAGAAATGTCCATGGGAATTAATTGTGAATACACATACCCAGTTTGGTGTGGAATGGCATCATTTGTGAGAATAGCGTAGGGTGGAGAAATATTACATTAACAACTTAAACTACCTATACATATACTGTACATTCCTAGTAGATGCAGATATATATCCCCTACATGTATTAGTACAGTTTTCTGTATGTAACCTTAGGAGTGTTGGTGATGGGGATGTTACTGCTACATTAATATACATTCCATTTTTATTCATACATGTTCATATCTGGCTGTGTTCAGGTAAAACATCCTGCTACATTTGAATTATATGGGTCTAGACAACTGTGGATGTTCAGCATTTCATACAACCATACTATCTCCATAATGCAAGGGTACAGCAACATATCCAAATTGTGGGACGGACACAGTCCAGGTTCTGTACTTTATTAAAGACATTTCACTCTTTGGTTGTGGCTGTCTCAATCATTTCATTATGTAGTGAATGCAGTATACCTTTATTCCAGACTTATTACAGCTTCCTTGGTAGCTTCAAACTGTCTTTCTCACACTCTCTCACTTATTTTATATTTACATTTCAGGATGGTACTTAATTCTAGGTTTTATTAACATTTATTACTGAGTTACAACAATCCTTTCCAGCTGACTCACTTATTTCATATGGCAGAATTTACAAGGATGTATTCAACACTTGTCTATCCTTTGTTGATTGATTACAACACTCATTTTCAGGCTGAAGCAGTTACCTGATATTACAATACAGGTGGAAACTCTATTTGAGACTTGTTTAATCTTTATTACTGGATTGCAATACTCTTTTTCAGGCTGCATCACTTATCTAATCTTACAATACTAGCAGAATCTTTCTTCTAGGGTTATTTGACCTTTATTACTGGGTTACAACACTGAACTCTTTTACAGGCTGTCTCACTTATATTCTATAACAATACCAGCAGAATAATTACTAACCTGCCTGGTGGCACAACCATGCCAGCCTATCAGCATAGGTTTGCCGATTCATGGAACGAACACCTGCAGCTGTAATATAAATGAAGGACTATTGGAACATACCTATCCATACTATAGGCTAGGATAGCATTTCTTACATACTTAATTACATGGATACTTACTCAGTAGTGGGGCATTGGGCATTTGACGGGCCTCCTGGATCCATCGGTTCAATTAGTCCTCCTTTCATTGCTTCAGGTCCACATGTTGGTGACGAACCTGTTCACCAGTCCTCGGAATGCCTGTGGCACTGGTGAGATCATGTGCCAACCGGTTCCACGCCTCTGCCTTGTACGCTCCCCACTGAACCTGGCCCTGCATGAGTTGGCCTTCATGATAGTGGACTAGGAGCCAAACCATATATTTTGACTCCTCAATGCCCCACCTTTGTGCTCTAAAGCGATTTCCCTCTCCTGCACCTGCCATCCTGACTGCAAATGGGTACCACAATCAGTTATGGTGCGTATTCCCGCCTATGGGGCTTATATATGCCGGTTTTCCCGCACTTATCTGTGATTGGCCATTTTGGATATTTCTCAGCTTACAGCAAACCTGCTTTGTCATGGTTATATTTTCATTCATTCCTATATGTATGGCAATACTGTATTTCTAAGTACAACTGTCATGGCTTAGTGGTTCAGTACTTTGACTATGGTACACAGTATCCCAGGTTCGACCCTTGTCATTGCTTTTTTATTTTACTACTGTCTAGACAGGCTAGGAAGTGTGTTTGTGTAAAGGCAACTTTGCTACAGCTTGCCCAACGTTGCCCGACGGTAAGCTGGTTGGCGCGCTGCGCAGCTCCGCTCAAACGGCTTACGCTGGGTAACGCGTTATTTAACTATAAGCACTCATTGTAAGCTGGGTGAAGCGCTGCCCAGCTACAGGCACTTATATTAAGCTTGTTAAAGCGCTGCTCAGCTACGGGCACTCATACTAAGCTTGTTAAAGCGCTGCTCAGCTACGGGCACTCATATTAAGCTTGTTAAAGCGTTGCTAAGCTATGGGCAATTATGATCCTTTTTTATATATTACATCGGTTTTGTTCACAAATACATAGGCCATTTCATTACATTTTACTTAAATTATAGTTATATATGTCAGGGGATTGTTTCATACTTATTTAAAGATTGTGAGAGTGGAGAATGATATTGTGGGTGCTCGAACCGTGACTACCTCCTCTTTGGCCAACGTCTCTACCGCTACGCTATTGCTACTTGGCTTAATTTGCATATGTAGATCTTATATACTTTTCAATGTCTGCTAACTGTGGCTGAGTGAAGAGCATACCCGTGCAAACGAGCGCAAATGCGGGCAAACATTTTGGAAATTATAAAAAAAAGGAAACTGCTATTTTTACATTTTACACATTTTCAGTAGGGTTTAGTCTGTGGGGATGTGTGGTGTTGTGTTCTTTGACATTTCAGCAGACTCACTCGTGGGTGTTTACTTTCAGGACTCGGACTCTTCTGGGGGCGTGTCCCTTTGCTGTACTCGGCAATCGGACACGCCACCTACTTTCCTACACGGACCGTGTTAGACTAGGGTATGAATCAGCATGCCCTCATGAATATGCATGGCATGCTGATGTCATACCGTTCAACTGCAGCCTCTGAGTAAGACATATTAAGTCTTACACGGAGGTTTCGTGAATCCGGCCCATTGTATTTGCATTACAAAAAATATAACATATAAACATGAAAATGAAAAACATAAGTCCTGATTTTTATTTTTATTTTCTGTTTAGGCTTCTAGCTTTCAGCTTGGGTTTAATAGGTAGCCTATCATTCAGGCCATGTCCATAATCTCCTCTCAATCTTATAATCCATTTAGATTCATTTTGTTCAGTAGAATTATTACTATCTCCTTTTTTAACATTTTCAAAAATATGTGCTATCACCATGAATTTAAAGAAATGAGAGCTATCTATACTTAGTATATGTTTTGATAGAGCACTAGCGATACTGCCTTTACTAGCATGATAATAATGTTCTTTTATTCCCTCTTTAAGAGTTCTATCTGTTTTCCCTATATAAAATTTTAAACATATAGGGCAATAAGCTAAGTACACAACATGAGCTGTATCACAAGTAGCAAAGAAAGCAAATTTATATTTTTTATTTTGATCTGGATGATTAAACTCTCCACTGCTATCAATATACTGACAAAATTTACAATGTCCAAAAGGTATCTTACAATGTTGAGTAAACATTTTCTTATTATTTTTCGAAATACAAAAACGTTGTTTTAAAGATGTCATATTTTTAAAAATAAATTTAGGTGTCTCATCTATAAGACTATTCATGACTCCATCAGTGGTTAAAATTTTCCAGTGTTTCTCTATAATGTTAGTATAATTTTTAATATCACTTGAATAATGCATACATATTTACAACATTACTTACATTTCTGTATGCACTTGTTTTATTCTCTGTTATATTTCTTACCATAATAAGGTCTAGCTTTTCTACCTCTCAGTTCTGTAATTGTCTTAATACTTTTATTAATATCCTTTTTATCATAGCCTCTAGAAGTAAATGCTTTCTCTAAATACTCTGTTGAACAAATTCCATTTTCAACACTTAATCTAGAAGCCCTACACATCTGACTATTAACTACACTCTTAAAAACATGTTCAGGGTGCATACTTTATGTAAAAACTGATTACAGTAATGCAGCTTTCTATATAATTTTGTGGTTATATTGTATCTCATATCCATTACAACACTTACATCTAAAAAATCTACTAATTTTCTGGAAATAAAATGTTAACATTTTAAATAAGAAGTGGTATCATTTATATATTGTAAAAACGTTTCATAAGATTAAATGGTGCCTTTCCATAAAATAAAAATGTTGTCCACAAAACGTCTATAAAAAATTAGTTGTGAACTGAAAGGCCCATTAAATATGTGTTCAGATTCCCATATAACTAATACTGCATTGCGTAGCTATAGGCACAAGATGTGCCCATAGCTACGCCATGCTTCTGCCAATAAATGCTATCATTGAATACAAACACATTATTCTGTAAAACACATTCAACCAGACTAATCATTAATTCCATTTCTTTATCTGAAAATTCACTGTATCTCTGTAAAAAATATCTTAATTTTAATAATCCATCATCATTAGGAATCATTGTAAATAATAACGAAATACCTAATGTAACGAATAATTCATCAGTTTTATGCATTGTCTCAGTACATAAAAACAAATCACTTAAAAAGCGTTGAGTATCTCTCAATACATGTTCAATTCTAACAAATACAAAAACTGGCCGTACAAAACAAACAAATACTTGGTATCCTCCTCTTGGTATTTTTTATTTTTATTTACATGTTCAATTCTATTTATAATTGGTCTAAACTTTTTCTCAATGTATATAGATGCTGGCTCTATACACCAGTTTCTCCCTGCTACTATAGGGTGTAATGGGGGGTTCAACAGATCTTTGTGTGTTTTGGGCAGGCCTTGAATTACGGGTAGTAAAGGATTCAATATAATCAAGAATTCTAGTAATTTACTGTCTATCAAATTGGTATGTAACAAATTTCTTAAAATTCCATGAACATTATTTATCATTATTTCAACTTTCTTGTTAGAAATCTTTGAATAAAATAAATTATTAGACAACATTTCAGTCCTGTCTGTGTCATATCTAATTGCATCAAATAAAACTACAGGACCACTTTTATCAGCTGGTCTGATAGTAATATTCTTACTATCTTGAAGGTTCCTCAATGCTAGATATTCTTGTTTAGTTAAATTGTATTTCATATATTGCCTATTACAATAGTTATTTTGATGTTGCATTTGTAACTTATAAAAGTCTTTTAAGCATAATTTTTCAAAAGCAGTTACTAATCTATTAGAATTCGGTATATATGTACTAGGTTTCCTAAATTCACAAACATTGTTACTGCTGATAAGTTCTTTATCTTTAAAGATCAATTTCAACAGTAAATTTCTAATAAATAATTTAAAATCTAAAATCATTTCAGTAAAATCTACCTTTTGTGTGGGAATAAACGACAAACCTTTTGTTAACAAAGAAATTTCATCTTCAGATAAAATATAAGTAGAAAGGTTCAAGATCAAACTTTCCGTTTGTCCCAAAATCTTTTCAGGGTAGGTGTGCCACTTGCTTCTCCTAGAATTCTAAGTCCTCGAGGCACTATTTCCTCCTTCAAACATACGTCTAGATGAAAATTCTGTTATTGCTGTCATTTCAATTTAAATATATTATTTTCTATAGTACGAATTTTAGTTTTCAACAGGACTATATCAACTATAGTACTGGTGTTGTTATTACTTACTTCTCGTTCTTTATCTAGTAATGAGAGAAATAAAAAAGTTATTTCATCCCCTTTTTTGGGTTCAGTAACATTTCCACTTCCAATAAAAAAAGAAGAGTACTGAACCAACACAGGTCACGTTCGCGAGGTCGGAATCCGGTTTGAGAGTAAATTAAAATGTACCTCCCTTAAATATATCCCACTATAGTTAAAAATATTACATTTGTTAAAAGTATATTTGTAATTATCCCTAAGAATGTGTCTATTATCCATTATCTTCCCCCTCGGGTTTATCCTCTCCCCCTCCTCCTCCCCGTGTCCATATTCTTGATTGTACTGGGGGATGTTATTTTCTCTTAATCTCTTCGATCTGCGGGGGGGGGGGTAATCTAAAGGGTCATCCTTGCCTGCATGATATCCATTTACCCTACTTATATATGGTGATGTGACAATAGGCTGTAAGTCTTCATTTGCTGGTGTAACATTTTGTTGATACCTTGCATTACTCACATTCTTAGTATTCTTAGGCTTAGGGTAACTTACATTATTCCTATATTCGCCCAAATCCCATTCTATTTTCTTTTTCTTTCTATTAACGCTAGCCAAACATTTTTCATCACTCCTTCTCCTTCTGTTAAAATATTTCTCTTTTGAGAAAGTGCATTGCATATCACACAGCATTTGATATTAATTTATGTAATGTAGTCAATATATTTGTGAAAAAGTACTGGAGACACCAGGGTTGCAGTGTACAGAGGAAGGCAACACAGGGCTGCATTGTAAATATGTGTCATATTGTTCAGTTTGCTAAGTTTCCACATGTAGTTTCATGGCATTAAGAGTACAATGGACAGTAAACAGCACTAATACATGCTACATTTGACTTTGCATAGCGCAGTAGCGATCAGCAGTTTTGCACAATGGTTGGCAAAATGTTTGCACATGTGAGATACACATTTCCATTATTTTCTGTTTGCGCATAGTTAAACAGTACGCAAATGCGAGTCGCATTACTAAAATTCTAAGAGTTAGTACTGAGTATATGAAACACACCTGCTGCTTAGCTGACCCTGTGACAGCAGGTGTAAATGCATTGACACATTTCTTTTTGAGCCCAGATGATACTGGGTTCAAATCCAGGTGTATATAATACTTTTAAATAAACAGTTTGATAATGCATTGACATTAATTCTTTATAGTATGTGTGTTTGCAGACTGCAGCAGGATTAAGCAGCATTGTGCAGAGGTAATTGCAACATTACTGAGCCACTCACCACCACTTGGTATTGGTGCAAACTCCATGCCAACAGAGTCTGTCAAGAAGACGTGTGCAAAATGGAGAGCTATGTATGGGACGATTTTTTTTGTAGTAAAGGTGCCCATTTTTCTTTTTTTAATTAAGTAAGAGAAATGCTGGGTAAGGGAAGTAGGTATTTCTTGATCAGGTAAGATGGGGTAGACTATTGATAGATTTGAGCATCCTGAGACTAAGCAGGTTTATAAATTAAATTTCATTGCAAATTGTAACAGCTGCAATCTTGTTTATGTAGCTAGCTGCACTGTTTGTAAAAGTTTTAATGTTGGTAAAACAAACAGAGCTTTGAAAGACCATGTACATTAACAAATTTATGATGTGTCTAGAAAAGATAAAATAAATGCACTGTCAAAACATATTTTAGCTGCTTGAAGTACCCATAAGTTTAAGTTTATTGTGCTACAACTTTTTAATGTCAGCATTAGAGGTGGTGATGTCAGGACAGAATGTATTGAAACTAAATGGATTTTAGAATTACAAAGTGACAGAGGGAAGGGTCTAAATGACTACGTTCCTTTAAGACCACTGCTTAGGTCACTTGACCTTAAGAGGTAGACCTGAAACTGTGTGTATTTAAGCAGCACTTTATACCTGTTTTATTAATCTGAATAAGCGCCTGGATTGGTATGAAAGCACTTGTCTTTTTCTTGGATGGTTTTAACATTTTTTATGCTGTTTTATTTAACATTTTATTGAACTTTGGAACTGTTAAATACTGCTGTATAGTAAAATATTTACATCACTAAGTTAGTTCAGTTTAAAAAGAAATTGGGTGGGGGGGGTTGAAGATTTCTACAGTTAACAACACATTCTGATTGATTACACATAGGGCTTAGATTGGGTTGTCATCCAAGTTCTTGTTGAAAGTTTAGTCAATGGACATATAAATGGCAAAAAGTTTTACTCACTATTTTACTGTTTATTGTAATGATGTTGTCCTTACCTGTTTGCTTAACTTCTTCCAGGACCATCCCGCAGAGGGAGCATACTATCATCTGCACATAGTAAGCCAAACATTTTCATAACTGTACTTATGAGCAGTTCAAAGAAATATTTAGTGTTTGATGTTGATGTCAGAACTGTCATGTGTAGTGATGTACTATCTGTAATAGTGGTACCACTGTTATTTTGTTAGCATATGTTGGACTATAGTAGTGTAGGTATTAATTTGTTCCTGTGTTTGTTGCTTATTATCACAGGTGATACTGACAGTGGAAGTGTGGGACTTCTACCACCTGATGTATATAGGTTAGTACTAGGCTAACTGCCTTTACAAACCTAGCCAATTATCCCTTGTGAGACTCAAACTCTGCACCTTGTATTTGTAAGGCAAACATCGTGACCATTAGGCCACCCTCCCAACAGTCAGAGTATCAGCAGACTCTGATGATGATGGTGGCCAAAGAGACACAGCTCGGGGGTCAGAGGTTGAATCTAACACTGAGGCTGACATACAGCCATACCCTATTATTCCAATGGACACAGCCAGTAGGCATATGCCTACCCATTCCAGTGAGCCCTCACATACTGGAGGATGAGACAACTGATCAGGGAAGTGTGGTTACTGTGGCTAAAGTGCCTGTTGACTCTGGTCATTGCCAAAGTGTGGGTGAGGTGCCACGCAGGTGGTTTGTTAGGGGTGCTCAGAGGAGGCCTGCTGTACATCCTCCACCTGATCCATGTGTCTCTTCCCGTGCTACTCAGTGTATTTTTAGGGCTGTCATGGAGGTATAGGCACGTTCCCATAGGTCCTCCATAGAAATGCTTAGGGTTGTAGATGTGCACAGGCTGACAGGCATGACTGTCTCCACTGTGTTGCCAATTCAATGGCTCAAATGAATGAAATGTTGGAACTGGCAGTATCTGTGATGGAACATCTGCTGGGAGGGGGACGGCATCCTCATGGGTGTAGGTCAGCCACATCATCTGCTGTTAGCCAATGTAACTGTGCCCAAACATCCTCCCACAGTGGGGGTCTATATCACAAGATTGAAAAAAACAGAGAGCGAACAGCTTAAACAACGAAAATGCTGTACCTCTAAGTCGCTCTTGTGGGGGCTGCACCCCCCCACACCCCCTGCTAATTATATATACCAACTCTGAGATTGCACTACAGTGAGGAAAGGTCAAATTTCCGATCTTCACTGCACTGTGATCTCACAAAAAACACATCGATGAACGGCATTTCCGATGTTAAAGCCGTTTGTTCTCCAGCCTCTTCGATTTCATGACAGGAATCCCATAGTGGCAGTACTTTCACTGCTCTGTCAGTGGTTGAGCTGTCCACACACAGACGTGGCAGGCCATGGGGTCATGGTCCTGGGCATTCTCATGAAGGCAGCTCATCCAGCAAACATCAGGCAGCAGCAGTGCATCTGACCATGGGTTTGAACATGCCAGTGGAACCCAACCCACGGCAGAGTCAGTTCTCATGGTCGGGTATGACAACGATGAACTGCCACCTCTACCATGCATGGATCACATCTGTCCAGCATACCAAGATATAAAGCTAGCATAGAGCTTGGCTGTGTTCATGCAGACACTCACACACCAATTTCACCTGGAGGACCCATACAGACACACACACAACAGTTACATGGTTCAGCCATGAAGCTTAAAACTCATTTCTTACTTTGTCCAAATGTTTGTCTGCTTCTCTTTCTTACTCACACACACTCATCGCCCTTTTGTGTCAGCCTAGGCTTCTGCCCCCCCCCCCCCCACACACACACACACACACACAACACCCTATGCAAGTGGTGATGATAACTGCGCCATATCCCTGTTTTCTATCTTTTGAACTCAGGTATACATACGCTTTGTGTCTGATGCTCAGGGTGCATAGCTGCATTTGTGATGCTGAATTGGAAATTGTACCTTTAACTTATATTGGTCTTAGAAAGTTAGATAGTTGATAGCATCAAACTTTTTTTCCATCAGTATTGTTAATGATCTTGATAGGGGTGTAAAGTCTGAAACTGAAATGTGTATTGTTATTTTCTAACTTCTCTCTTTAATGTGAATCTTTGCTGCCTGAGGTCTACTACTTAATAAAGGACACATATAAGATAAATAAGTATTTGCTGTGACATGTTAAGGTCATTTCTATACAAATCACCCACCTTTTTTTACTTGCTTACACTACCAAGTAACAACATGCAATGATATGCCAGTCATTTGATTCATATTACTACACAATACATTCCAGGTTCAAAACTTACCTTGTAAATCCAATAGTTGGAACAGTTTTAGTTCAGGTCTGACTCTGTCTGATGCAAGCAGTACACAGCCATTACATGGATAGGTAAAGGTTGTGAGCGTTGCATGTTATCAATGTTACTATATGTATGCACGTAGAAGGAAGGGTTTCGGCCCTTAAGTGGTTAGTGAGTCTGCTATGTGTCGTCTTTTAGCCACGCCTATGTCTGCCTACACCCACAGCACCTGCTGCTTCCCCCTCTGACTCCTCACCTGCATGAGGCTGTGGTGACCTTGCCATTGGTGGTGGGACGTGTGCCCCTTCCCCTTGCTGATCCTGCTGAAGCTGTTTTTTCGGAATGATATTCTGTAACATGGCACATACTGTGAATATTTCAGTACATGTATGTGGATTGTACTGCAGGGCTCCCCAGATGTATCTAGGCACTAGAACTATGACTTCAGCTGCTCAAACACTCTTATGATATTTCTGGTTTGAGCGTGTGCTTCATTATGGCATTCTTCAGCAGGTGCTTGTGTGTTTCTGATGGGTGTCATCAGCCACGGTTCCAGTAAACAACGTGCATCCCCCAGTAAATGACCCTGTGTGATATCCCCCCTAGTGAACATCTGATACAGCTGGGAAGTGTACCAGATATGTGAGTCATGAGTTGCCAGCATACATGTTCAAGATGATTCCCTTGGCATTACACATGACTTGGCAGTTAATACATTGGAAGCCCTTTCTATTTATATTCAGCCTTCCCTCTTCCCTGGTTGGTGCCTTAATTTCTACATTTGTGTAGTCTGTGGCACCCAGTACTTCAGGGTAGTGTGCTACAGGGTAGAACTCCTGCATATTTCTGGCCTTATACTCAGGAGTATCAGGAAAATATATGTAGTCACTCACATGTTGGACGGAGCAGTGGTGCAGTGGTTGCGTTGTCACCTCACCGCAAGAGGTTCTCCGGTTCGAAACTCAGCTGGGGTGCCTTCTGTGTGGAGTCTGCATGTCCTCTCTGCATTCGTGTGGGTTTCCTCCAGGTGCTCCAGTTTTCTCCCACGTTATAAAGACATGCATCTGAAGCATTTCTCCCCTGGCCTCCTCTGAAAATTAGCTTTGTTTCAAGTTGGATTTTTCCCAGTAAACAAATGTTAAATAAATAAATAAATGTTGGAGCATAGCACTCAGTAACTGATGGAGGATCCTGATGCCTGTGACACACACAGCATGACCCTGTTGGTGTCTGAAAGAGTGAAAGGTACCTATAGCTAAAATTCAAAGTGCTACACATACCTTTGTCTGCACTGGCTCTAAGTCGAGGACAACAGAGGTTGCAGAGTTCCTATGGTGTGTCTCTATCCACCCTGTAGAGCTCTACAATTTTCACCTCATGCAGATTGTGATAAGTTAAACAGGGTCTGAAAATTCTTCTCCTTCTTGACCTGGGTCTATTTGCAGCAGCAGCAGAAGCATAGACTTCAGCCTGTTGCACATACACATGAATTAAAGCAATAGAAGCCCAAGACATTATTTTTGTGTAGACTCCTTTCCATGGCTGTATTATAATAGGTTTTGGAATTTGCAGGAAAAAACAGCACTGAATCTGCACAGTTGCTTTACAGCTTGTTGAATTGCTTCTCCATCTTGAATTGGTTGATTAGCATGCAATTTATCTGCTTTTGCTGTAATTTGCATGCCACAGTGCTTACCTTTGCGTGGCTCTGCATGGCTCTACATATCGTGTAGGGCTCCTTGTTGAATCAGACCATGTAGGCTTTATTGAATCTGGCTGCAACTATTTTGTCTCCACAATAAAGTAAAATGTTATCACTCTCAAAGTACTCAAGGAAATGTCTCAGTGAAACAGATTCAATCAAAACTCAAGGCAAGGATGAATTGTTTCTTCTGCCCAAACAGACATGCTTGAAACATACTAATTTGAACATTCTGTTTAAAGGTTGTAATTTTCTCCAAATTCATGAATAAAAGGAGTTTTTATGTGAAATAAATAAAAGAATCATTTGAATTTTCTCCAAGAGATGGTGACCATTTAGGAGACAAACGGTTTGGGGGGGGCTTATCTCTGACATGAAATGCTAATTTTAACGAAATGCCCTTTTGACACTCATCTGATCGATATAATGTTTGACATTTTATGGCAAATCCACAGTGAGCAAATTCCAGCAAAGTCAACCTTAAAAATGTTCAGAATGATAGTCCTTACATTTTGACATAGCCACCTTGACATTTTGAGATATCCACCTTGGAAGACATGTTTTTGTCAAATGCAGCCCTGTTTGAGTCTACTTTTTTAATAAAGTATTAACAGAGATGCTGTAACAGGGGCCTACAGAAAGCATGTATTGAGTCTACACAGTCTGCCTTTCGCTGGCCTCCAAGCGTAATTGAGAATGAACAAGTTGTGAATTTTGACATTGTGAAGCTCCACTGTTTATTTATATTTTTGTTCCTTCCTATGAGGTTAAGTAACCTGACAGTTAACATACACACACAGACAAGGGGTGTGGAGAGTCATGCTCATCACACTGTTCATGTGACTGACCTGGCATACTACAGGAAGTTACAGTCTGAAAAAGACTGCAGATGTGCACATTGTTCTGACAAACAGGGTCCAACTTTCAAGCAGTGCACCATTAGTAAAGATGAGGTAAAACTGTAAAACCTTCCAATTATGTTGCCATTACCACTTGGGTAGGATCAATACCACATCACCCGAAGGTCTGCAAGATTCTGACTTGCATTTCATGTCAACACAAACACATTTTAATTTGCCAGACTACTGCCAGTACTGGGTCTTTACAGACAATTTTTTTTTATTTTATTGATTTTATGAATGTTTACATCTGTACTTTCCTGTTTGTAGCCACTAAAACACATGGTATACAGTACTGTTTTACATGCAAAGTTTGTTATTGCTTTAGTATCCCTAGTGAAAATACATGCATAATTCAAGAGGAAAATGGCTGTCAAAATGGACTAAAGATAAGTCAAAATGCAAAGAAATCTGATCATTGTTTGCCTCTCAGGCAACAAAATCAACATTTTACAGTATCTACTCTCTTTAACAAAGTGATGCTACCCATGTATTTCATGTATCCCACCCTGCAAGCAACCACATCACTTCACAATCCCACACAGCCTTGAATTCAAAGCATCCTACAATTACTAAATGAATGCAGTACACTGAAGATTATAAAAAGATATAAGATAAGGGGTTTAAGCAGCAATTATCTGACGGCATGTTTAAGTTAGTGTATGTAAATGGGACTGATTGCTGAATATACATCTGGAACCAAAAGTAAACCTGGAAATGACAAAGGCAGTGGTTATTTATTTACATTTGTTTACCGGGAAATTCCAACTGGACACATATCATTTTTCAGCAGAGGCCCAGGGAGAAACGATCCACAGAACAATAAATGAGCAGCAGAGTACATGAAGAACAATTGAATTATTTATTTATTTATTTATTGACATTTGTTAACCGAGTTTGTCCAACTGGGCTTGTGGCCCATTTTCAGTGGAGACCCGAGGAGAAAAGCTCCAGTAATACATTTTAAAACAAGTACAATTTTAAACAATATTGATATAATAGCATTTATAGCAAAATGATTCACATATGTTGGGTTACATGCATAAGTTGCATTAAAAAGAAGCTAAGTAACAATTTTATATTGATATAGTTCAATAGGTCAACAATAAACATTTTTTGTTTGTATAAAATTGTGCAAATGCATAGTAGACACATTGGAGAGAGAGGTGTAATGAGGTACTAAGTATGCTCCTTTTCAGGGTACATAAAGGGAAGGAAGACTAGGTAGGGTCATGGCAAGGGCAGGTTCTGGAATTGAGAAAATAAGCTTTTAGTTCATTTTTAAAGTGTGAGGTGTGGGAGACTGAACGTAAGTCAAGGGGAAGTTTGTTCCAAGCATAGCATGGGCAAGGGAGTGTTTGTAGAGTAGTTTGCTTACTGACCTTTTTGGGTGGTAGATATCAAGTAATTGTTGGTTAGAAGTACAGAGGGTCCGGGATGGGATGTAGATGGAGACTAAGGAAGATAGAGATGGACAGAAGGAGGGCTTATAAAGAATAGAGTGTAGCATATGAAATTGATAAGATAGCAGAAATTGGGGAAGTTCAAGCCATTGAAGAGAGTTTAAAGAAATGCAGTGGTGTGAGTTGTATGGGGAGTTAGTAATGAATCTGGCTATTTTATGGTAAGTCTGTTGCAGTTTGTTTAGAGTGGAGGCCTGGATATTGGTAAGAAATGGGGCGGCGGATAAGAGGGAGGGGAGGAGGAGTGCCTGGCCCAGGGTAAGTCTAGATTCAGGGTTTAGGAATTTTTTGTTCCGATATAGCAGACCTAGTTTTTGTTTTTTTTTTGTTTTTTTTATACATTGGAGTATGTGTAGGTTGAACTTGAGTTCGTCATCGATAATGACCCCTAGGAGTTTTGTGTGGGTGTCAGGTTGGATGTTTGTATTGTTAGAAGATGTAATAAAAATGGAGGTTTTGTGATGAGAAAGAGAACGGGGAAGGAAAATTAGGAGTTTGGTCTTTTTGGGATTTAGGATCAATAGGTTGTGAGAGAGCCATTGTTCAGTGGATAGTAGGGCCTGTTGGGTCAGGGAGTGTAGTTCAGGAATGTTATTTGAGATGGATATAAGTGTGGAGTTGTTGGCATACTGAATAAGGGAGGATTCTTTGCATGAGGTGTAAAGATCATTGGTGAAGATGTTAAACAAAAGGGGTCCCAAGATGGAGCCTTGGGGAACACCAGTGGAGATGGGAAGGAAAGGTGAGGAGGATGAGAGCCATTTGACAGATTATTCCCTGCCAGATAGGTAACTATTAAACCAGGCAAGTGTGGAGGGGGACAGGTGGAGATCTGCGAGTTTGGATAGTAGTAGAGGATGAGAGACAGTATCGAAGGCTTTGGAGAGATCTAGGAAGAGACAGGAAATTAGTTTATTGTTGTCTAGAGCCTCTGCAATGATATGAGTGAAGGAGAGGAGGGCAGTGGCTGTGGTGAGGACGAAATCCATGTTGGGTAGGGGTAAGTAAGTGGTGTGTGAGGTGGTGATTGAGAAGCTGTGAGTGAATACATTTTTCTAATATCTTGGAGAGGGGGGGCAGAATGGCAATGGGTCGTTAGTTTGAGGGGTCAGTGGAGTTTCCACCTTTATGAATAGGGATAGTGAAGAAAGATTTCCAAAGGGTGGGGACAGTTGATTCCAGAATAGATCGATTAATTATTAGAAATTATACATACAATAGCAAATAATAAATACTGCACTTAACATTAGCTATACATACAATATGAAACATAGTAATGAACAGAATACCTAGCTAGAGGTTAGGAATAAAGGCAGGATGTATATACGGATAGTACTAAGCTCAAATGTATACTGTTCTAAACTCATATACCTAAATCTTATATACAAATATTGCACTAAACTCAAACAGATATAAAGCAGATGTTCCACATGAAGGATATGAAGGATAGCGTTAGTGAAAGAGAGCAAGGCGGTAGTCGTGCTGTGGTATGGCCTGAAGCCCTGCTGGGTGCTGGAGAGGAGGTTATTAGCTAAGGGGTAGTCTAAGAGTTGAGAATGGATGATGGATGCATTTCTCAAGTATCTTGGAAACCGGAAAAAGGATGACTATGGGGCAGTAATTGGAAAGTTCAGTGGAGGAGCCACTTTTATGGAGGGAAATGATGTGGGACATTTTCGATAGTGTGGGCAAATAGCTTTCTGATAAGGACCAACTAATTAAGATAGAGACTGGATAAGCTAGGTCTTCTGCTGCTATTTTTAGGTATCCTGAGGGGAGATTGTCAGCTGCAAGTTTTGTAGGCTTAAAATTCAATAGAAGTCTTTTTATACAGGAGGTAGGTACTGATGAAAAAGAAGAGACTGCGGGCAGAGTATTTGGTTTTGATGTAGGGAGGGTGGGTAGAGGGTTGTGTTGTTTAGTCAAAGGCAGAATGGTTTCAGTAAAGTGTTTATTGAATGAGTCAGCAATACTGCTGGAGGAAAGAGGAGTGTTAGGTGTGTGTGTGTGGGGGGGGGGGGGCGCCTACTTTACCTGGGTGGAGAATGGAGTTTATTGTGGACTAGAACTGCTTAGGGTTGTGATGGGAGGAGTTTAGGGCAGACTGATAATATTGGGTTTTATCTTCTTTTATTTGCTTTTTGACCTTGTTGCGCAACTCTAGGAATAACTGTCTAGAGGAGGGGGTTTTTGTTAAGTGCCAGCGCTCCCAGGCCTTAGTTCTGATTTTCATTAGTGCCCTGGTACTTTTTTGTAGCCAAGGGGAGTACTGTGTTTTGACTCTGGCATTTCTTATGGGGACATGCGAGTTTAGGATGTTTAGGAAGGTGCTATTGAAGAAGTGGATGACTTCATCCAGGTTGAGGTACTTTAGTGGTGTCCAATCACATTTTTGAAGTGATGAGATAAAGGGGAGAGGGTTAAAGTTTACCCTGTTTTAGATTTGCCTAGAGATGATGGGTTTAGCACAATGTAAGTGGTGTCTCAGAAGATTTAAATTTATTAAGCAGCAGTAGAAAATTTTAAACAGAAATAAAGTAACATTAATTTAGTATGACAGAAAAATAGTACCGGTTCAGCTACTTTTTAACTTCTACCTTGATTTGGTCTTTGTGTCTCTTCAGTTTAAATGACCTGAGAAAAAAGCCAATAGAACTTTACCTGTAAATTAATCTTGCAACCCCCAGTCATGCCAAGTATCACCTATACTGATCAAAAAGGATATCTGCAGAATGCAACAATGGATGACAGAGAACCTTGAAGGTAACGTCTGTATACATTTCTTCCACACTGTAATCAAGATGACTACATGAATGCATATGTATGGTATTCACCCTATGCAAATGCATTAATTTATTTTTGTTTACTTCTTTGTTTGCTAACCATTTCACAGAAGTGATACTGCAGGGTCCCGAATCAATAAGGGTAGAAAATGCAATAACAAGCTAGGTGAGACATATTCTAAAGTATGGTCTTGCAAACACACATACACACACACACACGCATGAATGTTTGCATTTCCATTGTTGGCAAAATGTATATGTTGTCGACTGATAGTGTGTGTGTCCCTACCTGTTAAAATTTTGATATGTTGATTTGTACAACAGTCAGCTCAAGGTTTGTTGGCTATTGCACTTTCAGTAGTGGTGTCACTTTGATCATGGCTATGCGACTATGGAGACAGTATATATTAGAAAGGAATGAAACCCTCGCATGCAAGAATGTGTGTTATGTTATTTTTCTGGAATACATAGTATTTTTTTACACACTGCTTCTTACGATTTATTTATGAAGGCAGTAAATTTTATGTTAGGGAGAGTAGTAGTACTTTATTAGCTTCCCAGCATGTTTTACACAAAGAAGTGCAAAAAGGTGCAGAGCACATTTTAAGTTCTTTTGCATAGTAGACAGGTTAAAGAGGACGTAGTGTTTTGTTGTGTGCACAATTGTGTTTCTATAGTGTGTGTGTAGTGCATTCACAACTGCTTTTTTAAATTTAGATGTGATATGTTTCTATAGTGTGTGTAGTGCATTCACAACTGCTTTTTTAAATTTAGATGTGATATGTTTCTATAGTGTGTGTGTAGTGCATTCACACGTGTTTTTTTTAATTTAGATGTGATTTGCTATTTTTTATGATGATAGATTATATACCCACGTGTGTATATATATATATATATATATATATATATATATATATATATATATATATATATATATATATATATATATATATATATATATATATATATATATATATATATATATATATATATATATATATATATATATATATATATATATATATATATATATATATATATATATATATATATATATATACATACACACACACACACACACACAAACATACATTTATACATACACATATACATATATATGGTGGTGTACTACATTGTCAAATGCAGCTTTGATTGATAGAAAAAAAAAGAATGGTATAAAATAACTGAATGTGTACATTTGATTGAAAAACCACTTAATTGAAAACATTCTACATGACATATACATGATAAAAAGCTTTTTTGCAGGGGGCAAACCCCTTCATACCACAAGTGGTGGGCTCTCTAACACCCACTTAATTATGTTTACTAACTTCAACAGTCACTCACCTGTAGAAAAAAGGAGAAATCACCACTTTATTAGTAATAGCTCCACAATAGACTGCATAATCAAAATTGTCCAGCCAATATCATTAACAATGTATTTAGCTATAACTAAAGGTCTATTGCTCTCTGTCAATGTCCTCTACATCCAAATGGATAATGGCCCTATATAAACGCAACATGTTTATGGTGTCTATGCACAGTCTGAAGGCCTATTGCAGTCAGACCTATCCCTCACCAACTCATTCTCTGTAAGTAAACATTAGGATATTAAATCTCCCTTGTATTACCTGTTTAATGTTCTTCTGGCCCTGCAAAAAATAACACCCTATCAAGACAACTACATCTGTTGGGAGCCTTCTGTACAGATTATCAAAAACTGAAAGCACAAATGAGATTACAGGACGCGCACTGAGAAGAACAGTTCATTGTCTCATTTTGAGTACATGGCCTGCACTAATTTCAAAAAGGGGGAGAGTAGGCATCCATGTTTCACAGTTCCAAAACCAGCAGTTTTCTACTCTTGGAAAACCACTGGACTGGCTCAGTGGCACACAGGGATAAAACCCTAATTATGACTTAGGTAGTGTGGTCTTGAGAAGTGGCCTGTGTGTTGGAGGAGCCAGCCAGGGATGGTAGGAATTGGTGGCTAATGTCAGTTTACCTCTCCTGGCAGCAGGAATACAGCATGGACTGCTGTGGTGCTGACACCACACAGAGGCTAGGTGCTTCATCACAGCCACATGGAGGACAAGGGACAAGCACAATCAAGCACTGCAGTCTCACAGACTAGCTGGTAGCAGGACTGGCACTGAAGTGAGCAAGCAATAGTGGCCAGTACTGGGGGATTTCCACTTGTCCATGCTACTGCAGAGCTAAGTCAGAGAGTTAGGATTAGTAAAAAGAACCCAGGCTAGTCAAGGATGCAGCAAATGATGAAGCTAACCTGTGTCATTCCCATCCTACAGGTAACCAGGTATGTTTCTGTTCTCACTTGTCCCCTCATTTGGGAGTTTACCTGGGGGCAGGCAGTAAGCTAAATTTTTGAAGGGTAGGGAAGCAAAGGTGCCCATTTGTCCATTGCAACTGGTGGAAAAAAGATTCAGTAAAAAGTTTATTGAAAGCATGCAGCTTGTGCAAAGATGGCTACAAAAATGGAACAGGGTCTGCATCAGAGTGAATATGTGGTTTGTAGTGGCATTTTACATTTTCTACCATTAAGAAAAAAATAAAAATCTAGACTGTGTTGACAGACGCAGACAGCGGTGACAGGATTTTAGAAATAATTATAGAATGATGCAAAAAATCATAAATATTTTACCAACAAATCAGCAATTTTTTTTATATTTTAGTACCAGTAATGATTATCCAATAAGTTTTGGGGCTAAAGAAACATGTAAACTTGCCTACAGGAAGTCAAGTTTATTTGTTTATTTTAATTATAGCACAGCGGTTATAGATAACTTAATATTTTACTGCAGTCATCTATAAGTGGTAGGTGGATAGAGTGTTCTTTTTTATACTTTCTGTATATCCTGTCTACTGCCCTTTTTCTCACTCTAGCTTTTCGAACTTAGGACAAGGTCTTGTCAACTGAAGCAGTGCAACTTTTGTTACAAATAAACAAATACATACATATATACATGCATACATACATAAAAGCTTGTTCTAGATAAAGCAGAATGCTAACCTGTCTTCTGCTGCATCATGTAAATGATACCATCTTGTGTATAAAATACGTTACTATTTTTGGTACAAAAAACATGTAAGTATATCATTACTTGCCAGTTTTTGGAAGGATTGGCTAAACATGCATTTGTTGTCGGATCTGGAATATACTGCACAAAGATAAACTGTTGAGTTAGCTGAATTATTCTAGGGTACTAATTTATTAGTGTTTTAAAAATACAACCACATTTTTCAGGCAAAATACTGCACAGCACTCACCTGTACCCAAATGTTTGTAGATTTCATTGGTGACAGTTACTCTATGGTAAGACAAAGGACTTTCTCAACTTTCTGCCAGACGTCACCTATTTTTAATGATACAAAAACATTAAACAGAATATAAATATAACTCTTTATTTTGCTCATTTGCTAACTGTGAGTATTTATAATTACTTCACTAAATGCTGCATAAAACTGTGTGGTAGAACTTAGTAATGACAAAATGCCACTACACTGCAGACAATGGTGTGAAAAGCACTACAGTTGTGGTATGTTATGAACAGTTCTGTGCTGTAAAATATGATTGTAATGTTTGCTGAGTTTTCTTTCAATTTGCAAGTGTTATTATAGAGCACGCAATACAACATACTGTACAAAAACACTGTTCTAGGGTCATAGGTGTTTATTAGGCTAACGACCACAAGGGCCTTTTTAAGCCTAGTCATGCATCCCAAATCTCTGACAAGTTTTGATACCCTTGATAAGTGTAAGCATGGACCTGGGAGATGAACCATTTACAGGTTACCTGTTTGCATTAGAGACACAGGTGCCAAACCAGGGATGAATTTCCAGTTTCTCATCCAACTGTCCAAATTGCACATGAATTGGGTTAGGGTGGAACTCTGCTTCACATGGATGGGGAGCCAGTTCCATAGACAGGACAGTCTCTGAGCTACATACCTATCTATCCAGCAGGTCCTATTTATATCATAGGCAAGGTTTAAGTCTTTTGAACGGGTAATTCTGCTACTGTTTGTTTTGTGGATATGCAGGAGGTCTATCAGAGTGTGGTCTGACAATGACCTGTATGTCATGCATAGATCTCCCCTCAAAAGCCTGTAGGAGACAGAATACAGGCACAGGGCTTTGAGGCGGTCTACATAGGACATATTACTTACTCCCTGTATTCTTTTAGTGAGGAACCTCTGTGGATGTTCCAGTTGTTGGATATGCCTTAGTTATTCTGTTATCTGATTTGTACTGAGTGTACTGGCTTTAATTAAGTGGCTTGGGTTAAGGCCTTAGTTGAATGGCCTGATCAACAGAGGAAATCCGGGGATACTGGTAGCTTCATGTAAACCATAAAAGACTGCAAGACAGTTTATATAGCTATGTCTCTCTCTCTCTCTCTCTATCTCCTTCTCTGTGTGTGTCTATGTATGT
Organism: Protopterus annectens; assembly: GCF_019279795.1. NCBI lineage: Eukaryota > Metazoa > Chordata > Ceratodontiformes > Protopteridae > Protopterus > Protopterus annectens. The sequence continues at coordinate 709,200,250 of NC_056725.1, forward strand.
ATGAATGTAAATATATATATATATATATATATATATATATATATATATATATATATATATATATATATATATATATATATATATATATATATATACATATACACACACAAACACACACACACATATATATATGTGTGTGTGTGTGTGTGTGTGTGTGTGTGTGTGTGTGTGTGTGTGTGTGTGTGTGTGTCTGTGTGCTTGTGTATGTATATATATGGAGCTACTTCAAAACAACGAAAACCCATATTACCACTACCAGATTCCCAAAATCTGAAAACACTTAAAGTTTAAAATTTCGAGTTTCATTTGACTGAAACTGGAAATGCCAACATCCGGAATACTGACTACAATGCAGGAAGTAGTATTTCACTGTATGTTAATAGCGGTATGTCTCTTTACATTTTTTTAGTGTAAAATAAATAAATAAATGGCAGACTTTTGTACAACGTTCCAGGCAGAATTGTACTGGAAGCATTTACACTACAATATGGTCACAAAAAGGTATGTGACCTTTTCCCCACTGTAGTGCGATCCTGGAGTTGGTATATTTAGTTGGGAGTGTGTGGGTTTTAGATAGTATGGTTTGTGGATTAGGGGTTAGTTTACAGTTACTGAATTTGTGTAATGCATAGGAAGAGTTTTTATGTAGTGAATACTATGTTAATGTGCAGATGATTTGTTAGATTAGTAGTAGCATTTTACTTTGTACAGTTTGCGGTTCATTTCTTTAGAAACAGTCATTGATTCTGGAAGTGTGAAGTTTTGTCGTCATTATACTTATGGTCCGGTTAAGGGATTTTCACATAACATTTGCACAGCTGGTTTCAGTATTTTGAACTTTGGCATTTTGACGTTTCAGTGTTCTGAGTTTTCAGGATTCTGGTCTCAGTAATATGGGTTCCGGTATTTTCAGTTTTCATTGTTTTGATGTAGATCTATATATATATATATATATGTATACACACTGCAATATATATCATAAATGAAATTTCTTGAACACAAAATATTGTGGAATTTTATTGGTGATGAATGACAATGAAAAAAACATCAAAATGAAATAATCGCAAATTAAAATAATGCATTTTCATTTGTGATTATCCCTAAGCTTAACACAAAAACTAAAACCAAACTAAACCAAACACACACATATTTAAATAAGTACCACACATTAATGATTGCAAATGCAAACAATGTGATCATCACTCTACCTCTCACCCCCCCCCCTGGAATTTATGGGTACTAAGTCCATGGTCACACAACCATGAAGTAAGACAAACTGCATTAAATTAGAGCTTTAGAAACTAAACTATAATGCAATTCAACCTTCACCACATTTTCTTTTGCTAAAAATTCAGTGACTACATGACTCTGATGAAACATGCTGTACCTGTATATATATATATGAATAGTTTGGGTTGATTTAATTATTAGCTTTCTGTCTCTGGGTGGCATGTCTTAAGATGAGAGCAGGAAGGAGAGAAAGATCATTCATTGCCAGCCAGATATTTCTGATGTAAACCAGTATTCTTTTTATGTACTGTCTCCCTTTCTGTTGTAAATGGTTTATTTTACAGAAAGTCAGTATAAAATGACCAGGCACCCACAGGCTTTAAAAGGTGAATCAACTTTATTCATACCTCTCAACTGTCCAGATTTTTACAGCATGTCCATATTTTTGCCTCATATTTTTAGTCTGTTCCTCGTAAAATTTGTGGTTTTCTGGCAAATCACTGAGGATTGAAGTCACTATATGACATACATTTGAGTTTCAGAATTAATAACCTTCAGAAAATGTATGCTAACACAAATCCTATTATTCTAGCAACTTTATATGTTTATAAGAGCAATATTTAAAATCTGTCCCTGTTTTTGGGCATTTGTCCCACCATTACTTTAAGCTTTGTTCAGATTTCTTTAAGAAGTTGAGAGGCATGCGCCTATTTCATATTCTTTTAACATCTGGCAGATGGTGCAGTGGATTAAGGCTGTGACCTGTAATTATTGAGGTACTGGGTTTGATTACCTCAACCCTCATTTGCCTAATGAGTGACCTTAAGCAAGTTATTTAACTACATTGTACTTGGAGTCAACTGGGAATTCAGTCTAGTCTTCTTATTTGTCATGTTTAACATTTTCCTACCATTGAAAATAGGTGATGTCTGGCAGAAGGCTGAAGAAGCCCTTTGCCTGACAGCAGGATAGCTGTCACCAATGAAATTTACAAATAGTGTTGTGTTGTCTGTCACACGCCTAGTAATTACCTATGAACCTATAATTAGGTAATGTAAGTCAGAAGAGTTAATGTTATATGCAGATGATTCTACTTTATTTAAATGTTCTTAAAATAATCACTATCTTAGCAAAAACTAAACAAATTACAAAATGTATTAAAATAATTTATTTACGGTTCGGCAGAGACAAATGCCATCAGTGCATAAAACAGTTTTGCATTTACATAAATGCTTAGTTTATTGGTCCAGATTCATGAATGCCTACACTATGTACTATATCGGTATTCAAAAACAACCCTACCACATTTTTGTGCTGTCTATTCATTCAGAAAGATTAAAACATAGTCTACACATTGTGGTAATCTTTATGAATCCCCTCAATATTTAAGGTTGCAAGAAAATCAATAGGAAAACTCAAATTAGGAGGAAGAATGTGGGAGTTATGGTCAGAATGGTGTACACTTAGTGTAGGCATTCATGAATCCGGCCCATTGCCTTAATTTAATAGCCTTTATGCTGCTATGTTTTATAATAAATATGTATATTAAGTTGGAAGTCATTTTTGAATTTAAAATAACAAAGCATTTAGGCCTCACACTCACCAAACCTCACTCCTCACAAAGCCCCTTAAGATAAATAATAAACAATATCTTATCATACACATACCAAAAAATCCCCCTGTTCTCTAACACAGGAGCAAAAACCTGAGAATCACTCTCTACCTATAACAATCAGATCACCACCAAGCCTCCACATTTTCCAAACATCTTTAAAAACATATGTGTGTGTGTGTGTGTGTGTGTGTGTGTGTGTGTGTGTGTGTGTGTGTGTGTGTGTGTGTGTGCTTACTGGAGTAGTCCACTGATTAATATTTACCAATTTCAGGCTCAGCCCAGATTCCTAATTCTCATGTCTAATTCCTGGCTGTACTTATGCACCACACCAGGCTAGTCCCAATATCTAATCCATCTTCTTTCACCTCACTTCCATCTTCTAACCACAGTTTTATATCTCATCCCACTTTCTTGCAGCCATCCTTTCCTTTCACTTCCAGCTATAATAACTTTCATTTTTCTGACCTACTATTCCTCTCTCCCACTCTCTTGTTCCACTACTGAAAATCTAACTCACTTGCTAGGCTAAAAAAGTACATATGCTTCAAATCCTGAATAAGCAGTACTAAGGAACTGTGAAAACAAAGTGCCGCTCATCCTCACTGCAGCATGGGGCAATGACAGTGACTTTGTAGGTATCTATTCAAAAATGCCTAAAAATATCCATAAAGATAAAAGCTCCATGAATTTTTGAAGCCAATAAAAACCACAACATGGAATAAGTCAACGTGCAATGAGTATTTTCCTCTTTTAAGTTTCTAAGACTTCTGAAGACTGACAACAGTGTAAAAAAGACCAGGACACACAGACTGGGGAAATCAGACCAACAGATGCAAATGTCAGAATTCAAAATTCTCTACAGCTAATGCTGATTATGCACATTACATCACAAGGAGCAATAGGATCCAGAGATCCTTTGATATTAGCAGCCTCCTTCACTTCAGCAAATATTTTGTAGAGACCTCAGAATTCAAAAATCCAAACTAACCAATGATAACACAGGCGTACAATATCATGCACAACACACTGGATTTAGGAATCCTTTTTACTATTCTGTTGTTGACCAAGTAAATTTGTTAGGCACAAGACTCTTTTAAGAGAGATTTGGGAGCACTATCTGAGTAAGTGACTTAGTCAGAGTAACACAGTAGGCAAATGGTGGCTGAGGAAATCAAATCCTAAACTGAAGAATGAAGCTCATTAGCAGATTATAAACTTAATTCTGTGCTCCAAAATCTCCTCTTTCCAAGCAAATATTTTGCATCTCATTCAGCCCTGGATGAACATAGGTCATCAGTAAGATTTACCACCTGACCTTCTACACTTATAGAATGTTTAGTTTATAAAAGCTGCCTCCTCTACTGTTCCTGTCTACATGTTATAACACATTCATTTATTTATTTACTTATTTATTTATCACTTGTTAACCAACTACTCCGATCCAAGGAATCTTTCCAGGCACAACTCACATGGGAAATACCCTGCTAGATATTTAGATGGTTAACAGTAAGAAGAAAATTTCAGATGATATCATGACATTTTAATTGTCATTTTGCAAGCTCATACTAAAAAGTGAAGTGTGAGGCTACAGTCTGGGTCATGCAGATTGTACTGAACGGTTTGTCTATGTCACCTTCTTACCCTTTGGTATGGAAGCTATTTGGGATATTTTGCAAGCACCCTAATATTTATGGACAGCAGGCTTGATTTTAAGATTTATGCTTCTAAAGTACAGCCAAGCAGTTCACTTATGCTGTACAGATGCAGTCATAAACAAGACCAAAAAATGCATGTCTGTACCTAATGGGGTTTTCCTTTACTGGTTTGAACATACCCATAAAGACATAAAAAGTCATGGCCATTTAGAAGCTGTGTGGCTGAAATACTGGTATGTCCTTAAGGATTTTTTTTACATATACCTTATGGGCCTTCACTACAGGAGGTTAGGTATCACATAGTGAATAACCTAGCTGGTCTGAGTCTTTATTGCAGTTTTTACTGAATGGTTTGTCTGAGTGACCTTTTTATCCTTTGGTTGGGATGTTATTTTGGATAGTCCGCAGGCACCCTAATGTTTATTGACATCAGGCTTGAATTTAAGTTTTGTGTTTCTAATGTACAGCCGAATAATCCACCTATCATTTGCTGATGGGATCACAAAAAAGGCTGAAACATGCATGTTTACAGCTAGTGGGTTTTAGCTTTATTGGTCTGAATGTGCCCATAAAGACTGAAAAATAATCTTAAATTTGATTTATATGTTCTTCAAGCAATTAAAAAAGACCGACCAGAAACCAGGCTGCCTTTATAGGACCAAACAATACCTTACAGACTGAGCAAGAAAACCCCTAGTCTCATCCTATTTGCTTTCAACCCTCCTATATGCCTCACCAATCCTTATAAACTCAAGCTCTACATTAAAATCCAGACTAGCATCCTGCTACAACAAAGTAGATAAATTCACTACTGCACGGAGAACCCACCACTGCCAAGCCTGAAAACAGCTAAACTGGCTAGAGCTTAACATACTCTCAGCTAGTTATGGCACACAGGCTGATATATTATCCTGAAAAATGTACTGCATTAAAAATATACTATTGCCCTGTACCCTTCAACACATCTCCATTCTGGTGATAAATTTCTCTTAAGCACTAGAAAGGAAACATTTCATCAGGGGACTCACTCTATTAATGTTACAGCTCCAAACTCTGGAGCACTATCCCTACACAAGTAAAAATGACTAACAAAACTGCCAAGCTATAAAATCCAGCTCAAACAATACCTTACCCAGTCCCAGTCATGCTCATGTTCATCACCAGGTTGAGACCTCCAGTGGAAGCACAACCTTATTATCTATCATTAACTTTTTCACTGCTTGTACTTGAATTATCACACTCCTAACAACTTTCCCTCCTGCACTTGAATCAATACATCTCTCTTAAGCACTACTTCTCATCCTTCTCTTTTTCTAACTGCCCCCATCCACCACTCTACCCCTCTCATCCATTCCCTATCCACCAAAGTTATAAACCTTCCAGATACATCAATTTGGAACTGCAGCCTAGGCAAAATCAATCCTATACACTGCTCTCTCACTTCAAATACCATTACGACTATCCTCCTATACAATACTAATATTTCCACTCCTACATAATTTTACAGCTTCCTTCTCAATTATACTCCTCATTATATCTCTTGAAGTATAAATCCCTTTACTTTCTGCAAGATTTTAGAGCTACCAGAATTGTACAGACTTATACATAATGTAAATACTTCACTGTATACTTCTCTGAGAAGTGTAACTGTTGTTCTAAAGGTAAGACAATGCGAAGAAGAATTTTTGCATTATGTGAGGGTAATATGTTCCTTATCTATGGGAAAGTATTAAAGTAATAGAAAGAAATCTGTAGAGTTGGAAGCTTAAGCATGCCCTGCAGGACAGAAGTGGCAAAGACCACCCTACTCTTAAATTGGATGCCCAAATTATAGTGTTAAGAGAAGGTAAAATTGAAGCGGATATGTTTTTGAAAAATGCAGTGATTGAGGCTGCCGACTTCATAGAGTGCTCCCTAACATGAATCCCTAATAGTTGGCTTTCAAACTCATAACAAAACATAACATGGTTACCAGCCATTTGGAACGGCTCTGCAGTGAGACCAGCTGTGGAAAAATACTGAAGTTCAACATATTTTGTATTCTGTATATAAAGGGTTAAGCAGAAAAATGTTCACTGCGTGCAAACTGAAATGTTCTGGAAAATGTTGATCACTGAGGAATGCAGAAGTTAATCTTAAACTGCTGATAAGAAAGTTAATGGTGCAAGAATAACTGTGGTACTGGCTGGTAAAAACAAGTAATCAAACTATCACTTCTAATGAATGTCCTCTGTGCTATGTGTATGTACGTGCAGGAGGGTCTATATAAGCAGAACTCAAAGTACAAGTAGCCAGACTGCTGGCATACTACTATCATGTAGCAGGTCTCCATGCATGTAAAATAAAGCTGTTTTACTTGCTTACAAGAACTTGGTGTGATTCTTCCAGAATATGTTAGAAGAGTAAAATCTTTTGACATAACTGGCGCCCAATGTGGGGCGGCCCCTGCACGGCGTGAATCGAACAAAGAGAGGCTGAAAACCTGCGCAGGTGGAGAGAGATCAGGCTCTCCTCGAACGAAAGACCTCCGACTGAAACAGGTCGAAATTAAAGGCCAGTCACTCTTTCCAGATTCAATCCGTGAGGTGGCAGCGAAACAGGGCGGAGGAATCACAAAGGTAAGCAAAACGCTATTTTTTTGTTGTTTCTGATTGGAATTTTTGTCTAAATTTTAAGGGACTAGTCAAGGGAGAAATTTAATTTTCTCAAAGTATAAGGAGTATATGTGAATAGATTCCATATACAAGAGATCTCAGGAACAGGAATAGTTTCTCGTAAGAGAAATGGGAACAGGAACTAGTTGCGCCAAAGGCGACGACAAAACTGAAGATGAAAAGTTTATGTTTGATTTACACCCAAAGAACGTAAAATATTTAGATAAATGGAAAAAAGATCATGGGTTTAGTGGATGTTTAAATAAGTCAGAATGTCAAAATCTAGTAAGATTACTGCGCAAACAGGCAGGAAATAAGACAAGGAATCAAAAGAAGGTGGGGTTTCCCCAGGCACAGAAGTGGCTGGAGGAAGCAAATAAGAAACATAGGGAACAAAATTTGAAAAAAGGGTGTGGTAATTCAAGTGAAAGAGATGTGTACTTTGTTCAAAAGGAAGATAATGAAACTTCCACAGTCAGTCGTAGTCACCAGAATCCCTCGGCCCCTCCCATCCAGTATCCAGACCCTGCACAGGTTATTGAGGTGCCCCCCGACCAGGACCCACCACAATACCAGGCTTCGGTGGGTGGCCCCCCCACGCCAAGTATTATATTACAGAGAGAGCCCGACAACACTCTTGACTTACGCAGCGGAAGTATTAGGAGAGAAGGGCACTGGAAAATTAAGGAAAAGGTAGATCAGGAAGGAGAGGAATACCCGCTGATAGAAGTGGCAAATCCTCAAGCAGGCGCAGAAGGTGAGGGTCCTACAATATTGGTCTACCGACTGTGGACCCGTGATGACATCAGAAAAGCAGTAGAGGGGATTCCCCATCCGAAAGTAGATATGCGTAAATTCAGTACAGACGTAAGGGGCATGAGAATGAGTTATAGATTAAACGCTGTAGAATTGGAACAAGTAATAAGGCAAATCCTAGGACCAGATTGGCACCTTATTTGCGGAAGTTGGGACCCCCTGTTACCAGGGGAAGGAGGAGCCTTGCCGTTTAACTCCGAAGTGTGTAGACCCAGAATAAAGACTCTCTTAGATAAAATAGAAGAACATTGGAAGCCCAAAGCAGATTGGACTTGCATTAATCAATGCATTCAATCAGATGACGAAACCGTAGACAATTATCTACATCGTCTCACACAATGTTTTGATGCTCATAGTGGGTTGATTTAGGCAGAAAATCAGGAAAATGACTCGCCCTATGAACAGCAATTGAAAAATGCATTCCTAAAGGGCTGCAAGACAGCCATTGGTAACTTTATACAAAAGCATATGATCACACACAGGACAGCCTGTCTACAGCCCCTTATGGAGTATGCTAGACATGCTGAGAGATACCTGAAGGAAAAAAAAGATAAAAAAGCCCAGACTTTTACAGTTAGTGAAGATGGAACTTTAATGTTAGTTCAAGGTTCCGCAAACCGCGGAAGAGGGCGTGGCAGGGGAAGAGGATGAGGACGGGGAGGCGTAAGTCATTTTGAGGATTTCGAAGGTAGGCAAAAGAGGGGGGAATGTTTTAAGTGCGGTAAGAAGGGACATTTCGCCAGAGATTGCAGAGGACCGGAGAAACCGATGGTTGCTTCCGGTGGTACCGCATGACTATATGACGGTCAAAAAGACGTAGATGGAGGGTATGAGGAAGAAGAAGAAAGTGAAAATGGGGAAGTAGGTACAAGTGAAGACAATGGGTGAGGACAGGAAATGGCAGAAAATGAGGAATATCAAATGGTAAATCTAACAGCACTAGCATCAACTATGCAATTGGAATCCCAACCAGTGATCACATTGCAAGTTGAGGGCCGAGACATAGAATTTCTTTGTAACTCAGGGGCTTCACAAACGTTAGTCAGAAGTACTGCCATATCATCCGATGTTACCTCGGATGAATATGTGCTTGTAAAAGCAGCAAATGGTCGTATTTACAAAGAGCCATTGTCCAAACCTCTGTGGTTTACCGACCCAGAGACGAACCAAACCATACGGTTCCGAGTAATAATTTCAAAAATCTGCCCAGTAAATTTACTAGGAAGAGATTTAATGCAAGTGTTCGGCATAGCAGCCGTCCCAACCTCCACTGGGATGGTGGCAAGGAGAATTGAACCAAATAGTGCAATGCTATTAGAGGGGCAGGGAGATCTACATTACTGGTATAGTAATGATTTGATAGAGACAGGCCCCCAGAGTGTAGTGACGGATCTTACAAATTTGGCATTAAGCAAATACGGCATAACAAATCCGAAGGTGTCAGATCCATTACATTGCACAATGTATTACAGAAGGTGTGCCGGACCTGATTTAGAATACGAAAAGAAATTTCTTAGTTTTAAAGTCACCAAACTAGTATTGCATAGCCTTTTTTGGGACACACTAGGTAAATCTGCAGTCACATGTATCCTTACAAGGGATATGCAGCTGCTGTATAAGAATGAATTAACCACACATATTTCAGTTACGGAGGGTAAAGGAATGTCATGGTACCTCGTGGGTAAGAAAATAACTGAATGGGTAGGATGGACACCAGAACAGTTGGCAGGTAAAGGCGTTCAGGTTCAAAAACTTAACTGGGTTACACAAGCCAGACCGACCGTGCACCTCTGGGAAGACGAACCGATACAATCCCCTGGGACATTATGACTATGTCTCCTTACCCCCATGGAAGAATCTCAATTGCAGACGATTCCAAACTCATTATGGTCGCAGGGTCAGCACGATATTGGCCTGATTAGAATGGCAGGACAGGTAAAGATTACACCCAAGTCAGAATCTAGACCTCATAAACGGCAGTATCCCTTGAGCAGAAAGGCAGAGGAGGGCATTTTACCGGTATCACAGCACTTTTGAAAGCTGGAGTATTAATTCTGTGCACAGACTCACCGTGTAATACGCCCTTATTTCGAGTAAAAAAAATGGATGGGACATGGAGGATGGTACAAGACTTACAGGCAATAAATGCTGCGGTGGTACCTCAGGCCCCCATAGTCCCGGATCCGTCTATTCTGCTGAACGATATCCTTCCTACGGATAACTACTTTTCTGTAATTGATATCAGTAATGCCTTTTTCTCTATTCCCTTGCAGGAAGATAGTAGATTTTGGTTTGCATTTACGTTTATGGGCAAGCGTTATACCTATACCAGGTTACCGCAGGGATACTGCGAAAGTCCGACCATCTTCTCACAAGAGATGTCCACCAATTTGGCTCAGTTCCAACCCGCCCAAGGGTGCCACCTACTGCTGTACGTGGATGATATCCTCCTGGCGCGACTACGGAAGAACTCTGTAAGTCCGAGACTATTCGACTACTACACTTTCTGGCACACGAAGGACATAAGGTAAATAAGTCTAAGTTACAATTTTGTAAATTAGAAGTACGTTACCTGGGTTATACTATCTCTGGGAAGGGCAGGCGATTAGATGACAGTAGAAAGAATGCTATTTTACAAGCCCCCATGCCAACTACAAAAAGAAATGATGTCCTTTTAGGCATTACGAACTTCTGTCGTAGTTGGATTCCCAACTATGCCGAAGAAGTGCACCCGCTATCAGACTTAATTTTTGCAATACCGATGGCGGCAAAAGATTTGCTGCACTGGACAGACAAGGCAGTACGGGCATTCACTAGAATCAAGCAACTGATAGCTGGGTTAGCGACATTGGGGTTTCCAGATTACAGTAAGACCTTTATACAGACTGTAGATTGCAAGCAGGGATTTATGACATCTGTTTTAATGCAAATGTATGGAGATAAGTTAAAACCATTGGCATTTTACTCTAGCAAATTAGACTCAGTAGCACGAGCATTACCACACTGTGTGCAAGCAGTAATTGCAGCCGCTTTGGCGGTACAAGCGTCTGCCACGTTGGTATTGTTCCATGATCTTACGTTAAAAGTCCCGCACTCCGTAGCAGTCATCCTTCTGCAGGACAAGTTAACATTTCTGTCACCTAGCAGACATTTATCTTGTATGACTACACTGTTATCACAGCCACACATGACAATTGAGAGATGCACTACCTTAAATCCAGCGACATTGCTACCCGTTACTGAAGACGGTATCCCGCATGTATGCTTAGATCTCATACATTCTAAAGTTCTACCAAGACCGGATCTTAAAGATCAACCCTTACTACATGCGGACTGGACACTGTTTGTAGATGGGTCGGCACGCAAAACAGAAACAGGCACCACGCAGGTAGGGTATGCAGTTACTACTGCAACTCAGATAATAGAGGCAAGACCACTCCCCGGGAACTTATCCGCTCAAGCAGCGGAATTGATTGCTGTGACAAGGGCATGTCTCCTGTTCGAGGACAGGAATGTCACTATCTATACGGATAGTCAATATGCTTTCTCTACGGTACATGTGTTTGCTCAGCAATGGAAAAATAGGGGGATGATTACAACCTTGGGAAAAGATATCATGCACAAAGAACTAATCCTTGAATTACTACAAGCCGTCCAACGGCCACGGGGTTTGGCCATCTGTAAATGCGCTGCTCATACCCGTGCTAAGGACCCGGTATCACTTGGTAATGCCCTAGCAGACAAAGCAGCCAAAGAGGCAGCTATGTCCAGTACCTTTTCACTTGAAACCACACCTACAGAATTACAACCAACAGATAAGTTTGATTTACAAACCTTACAAGTCATGCAGGAACTTAGCACAGTACAGGAAAAACAATGCTGGACTAGGTATGGTGTTAGACAGAACAAAGGAATCTATGTGGGACCAGATAATAAATATGTTTTGCCTACTAATCTTTTTAGGTATGCAGCACTAGTCATGCATGGCCCTTCCCATCTGGGCCCTGCAGCTATAGTTAGAATTATCCACCTTACCTTTTGGACCAAGGATTTCATTGCATATGCAAAATGTTTTTGTCTATCCTACATAGAATGTGCTAAATACCATGGGGGAGGGGTCAGAGTTGCTCCGGCATCATTTCCAACACCCCCTATCCATTTCATACAATATGTATGGACTTCATTGAATTGACCCCGGCACAACTAAAGAAGTTTGTGTTAGTGATAGTAGATGCATTTACTAAGTGGGTTGAGGCTTTTCCGGTGACACATCCGGATGCTCAAACAGTGGCTAAAATTTTGGTCAATCACATCATCCCGCACTTTGGACTTCCTACACGCATCTACTCTGACAACGGCACGCATTTTGTCAATCAGATCATTCAGAAACTGTCTACAGTTTTCCAAATTGAACTGAAACACCATTGTGCCTACCACCCACAGTCAGCAGGGTTGGTGGAACGCCACAACGGCATTCTAAAAGTCAAGTTAAGAAAACTCATGGCCGAGACACATCAGTCTTGGATTACCTGTCTACCTCTAGCCCTCCTTTCCATGCGGACAACTCCCACCTCAAAAGGAGTCACCCCATTTGAGTTATTGTACGGGAGACCTTATTACGTCCCGCAGTGGCAAAACTTGTTGCCTGCGGAACGTGAGGGGGGTGAGGAGATAGCAGAGTACATGAGGAAAATGCTGACCAATACTAACAGTTGTTTAACGAATGATTGTTTTTCAGGTTCAAGAGATGACAAAATCACGGAAATTAGACCCGGCGACTGGATCTGGGTCAAGATCGTTACAAGAAAAAAATTGGGCATCCCCCAAATGGGAGGGCCCCTACCAGGTGTTGATCGCAACTCCAACGGCAGTTCGGATTAAAGAAAGGTCCTCATGGATCCACCTAACGCATTGTAAAATTGTAAAATATTTTAAGTTAGATGAAAAATTGAATTCCCCTGAGGAACAAACAGACAGCAGTAACCATGAAGGACAATAATGAGAATAAGAGAAAATGGTTCTATTGCAATATTTTATTGTTTATAACTATTGTGATTGTAATATTTCTGTTTTGGCCATTTCTGTCTTTTACTGAAGCTAGCCATTCAAAAAGAGACAAACACACCAGCTGGCATCCAAACTTTAATACTTATCAAGCGATTAAATATGCATATGCATCCTCAATGAATGTCTCAAATTGTTGGGTATGTACTGCAATACCTACTGTACATAGTGGCTTAATGTTAGGGACAGCCCCTCTGAGAACAAATGATACTTGGAATAATTTGTTGTTTGAAACCACAGAAGTACCACTGAGAGACAAGGTGGCGCTGCCTCTTCTGGGGCGCCAAAACGGAACAGTGTGTTTTCAAAAGATTGGAAAAGTTAAGGTGGGGCTGAGCCAATGTAATTTGACAATAATTCATAATTGTACCCTAGAAGGGCAGTGTGAGACCAAGTTTGGAGCTATAAAAAAAGACATCAATGTAAATGATACTAGTATTGTTGAAAAAATGCTGTTATGTATATGGCCTGTTATTTAAGGGGCTAAAGCCAAATGGGAGTTATGAATTTGCAACCAATATCACCATCAAAACGAATGATTGTTATTTTATTTGTGGTAGGAAAGCATATAAATGGTTACCATATGACTGGTCAGGAAGTTGTTTTTTTGGGATATCTGATACCAGCTATCAGACACGTAAATGCCTTACCTCAAGGTAAAATACAAAATGCACGTTCTCTTAATAAACCTATTAATCCCGTAAGTAACATTGATGCGTCATGGATTTATCACCATGACTTGGCACACGTCAGCAGCAAAGAACTCTCACATATGGACCTAGGCGATGATGTAATTGCTTGGGCTGGTATTTTGCCAGCGTATGGGACAGTAAAATCCATCTGGGAACTGAGAAAACTGTCAAAACTGTTAGAGACTCTGAGTAATGCGACATTTTCAGCGCTAGAATTGGTGACGGACGAATTAACGGCGATGAGAACAGTAGTGTTGCAGAACCGTATGGCGCTCGATTTCACCCTAGCGGTGAAAGGAGGTACTTGCGCTCTCATACACGAGGAGTGCTGCTCGTTCATTCCTGATAACGAGCATGCGATTCAGAGCCATCTTGAAATAATTCAACAAGTTTCTGAACTGACTAAACCTGGTCCAAACCCCTTGACTGACTTTTTCCAAAACCTGTTTGGAAACTGGGGTTCTGTGTTGATGAACATTTTAATTACTGTATGTGTTGGTGCAGTCATATTTTTGCTGCTTGGCTGCTGTTGCATACCATGTATCAAAATGATAATATCGAAGGTTATCTCTGCCAATGCTACAAAAGCATATTTCTCTGATTATGAGAAGGTATACAACGTAAACAAACAAAGTAACGAAGCTGGATACTGCTCAGGTAAAAATGGATGATTTAATTCCAACGAACAGACAATACAATATGAGCGCTTTCGGGCAGTTGCCCTTCATCAGATAAAAAACTTTACTGGTAAAACTTCTATTTAAAAAACAGTTGACCAATCAATACTCAGTAAAAAACCCGCCTTTTGCTTAATGTGGGCTTAAGGGGGACTACATCATTTAGACCTGGATCCCTATGTGCTGTTAACTCTAGGATCCATCTAGATTCAGCTAACTCAGTATTTAGTTTAATGTCCCCCCCCTATTTGTCAACTTCAAATTTACAATGACCCTGAACATAAACCTGTGTGTGGGGTGATCCCTAACATGCCTATATAAAGCATTATGTTCATCATTGTTCCTGATATTAGACATATGCTGAAGGATCCTGGCCTTCAGCATTTGATTGGTCTTCCCTACATAAAAACACGGACAAGAGCTACACTCAGCTATGTACACTAAATCAGTGGTCCTACAAGTCGCCCTACCCTTAAATAAGAATATCCTCCCATTGATGGGGTGTCTAAATTCTATTCCTTTTTTGATGTGTCCACAAGCCTTGCAAGACCCACATGGAACGGTGCCCGCTCCTCCCTTAGGTCTCACATCCTTAGATAATTTCTTCTCCTTACATAACATATCTTTTAGATTTTTATTCCTTTTATAAACAAACATGGGGCGTACACCCACCATTTCTCTCAGTCCTTCATCACTGGCTATTATATTCCAGTTGTTGCGTATGATGTCACAAATCCCTCTCATATCACTACCATAGGTGAGTGCCACCTTGTGGCCATCACGTCTAGGGGCATTAACTGTCAATCTATTACTAGCATTATTTTTTGAATCTAACCATGGTCTGTATTTATTGCATCTAAGAGGTTTATTCTTCATAATAATATCACTAACCAACTTCTCATTATAGCCCCTATTAGAGAAGCAACCACCAAGATACTGGATCTCCTCTTCAAATTGTGTATTGTCAGTGACAATCCTGGAAATCCTACTTAGCTGTCCTTGCACCACATTAGGGAAGGTATGCCTTGGATGCATGCTGTCATATGATAACAGAGTGTTCCTCCAACACTCTTTCCTAAACAGTTTTGAGGAAAAACCATCTCTATCTTGTGTCAAGCATACATCCAAAAAATCAATGGCATCATTTGATGTCTTCACACTAAACCTAAAAAAGCTGGTGGTAGAATGAAGATAGTCAATAAACTTATATAGGTCATCACTGACCCCCCTCCATAAAATAAAAACATCATCTACAAAACACAGATACATGAATAAATGTTCTTTCCAAGCATGGTCACTAAAAACATGTAGCTTCTCCCATTGTGATAGGACAAGATTTGCATAAGTGTTGGCACAGGGGGTGCCCATGGCTATCCCCTGTGCCTGCCTATATACACAATCTGCCCCAAGGAATATGTTGTTTTCCAATACTAAACTCAACATTTCCAATATCAATTCTACCTTAGTATACTGAAGTCCTAAACTATTTAGGAGTGCCTTAACACCTAAAAGTCCATAGTCATTATTGATAACTGTAAATAGATTGTTGACGTCTAAAGTGACCATCAAAAAATCCCCTGTTACATCCTCTGCCTTAATGCTACCTATTAGAGTGAGAAAGTGTCCTGTATCAATCAAAACATGATCCATTTTCTCAACAAAAGGTCTTAACGTAACTTCTAACCAGATGGATACGTTCTCAGTCACCCAACCCCTACCAGATACAATCGGTCTAAGGGGTGGGTCTGATAGACTCTTATGAACCTTCGGTAGAGCCTTGAAAATGGGTGTCAATGGTTTCTCAATAAGTAGAAAATCAAGCTGTTGTGATGTAATCTGCAAACTATCACATAATCCCCGTAGTTTACTATGAACTCTGTCTATAGTTCTTCTTACTTCTACCGGATTAATCAAAATATAAGTCTGTGCATCTGATAATAAACCATTTATCTTGTTGATATACCAAACGGTATCCATCACAACAACCGACCCTCCCTTGTCAGCTTTTTTAATGATAATGTCTGTGTAACCACTAAGGTTGGCCAAAGCCTGTCTTTGTTCATTCGTTAAGTTATAATACTTATGCCTATCACTCTGCTGAAAAAAGCATACTAAATCATGATCACACTGATTAATAAATAACTGTAAGGCTGGTGTTAGAGCCAGTACAAAGCTGCTAGGCTTTTTTAAACCAGATTGAACATTAACACTATTACCAAATTGCTTACTTAGCATTAAATTACGACAAAACGACATAATGTCGAGAATGACATCTTGATAGGTGCATTGCTTACTGGGAACGAATGTTAACCCCTTATTCAACACTCCCAGTTCACTCTCAGTTAAGTGACGTGAAGATAAATTAAAAACAACGTATCTGGGATTGTGTAAAATAGACAGTATACAAAATGTTGTAAGGGGGGAAATGTGGAAAAATACTAAAGTTCAACATATTTTGTATTCTGTATATAAAGGGTTAAGCAGAAAAATGTTCACTGCGTGCAAACTGAAATGTTCTGGAAAATGTTGATGACTGAGGAATGCAGAAGTTAATCTTAAACTGCTGATAAGAAAGTTAATGGTGCAAGAATAACTGTGGTACTGGCTGGTAAAAACAAGTAATCAAACTATCACTTCTAATGAATGTCCTCTGTGCTACGTGTATGTACGTGCAGGAGGGTCTATATCAGCAGAACTCAAAGTACAAGTAGCCAGACTGCTGGCATACTACTATCATGTAGCAGGTCTCCATGCATGTAAAATAAAGCTGTTTTACTTGCTTACAATAACTTGGTGTGATTCTTCCAGAATATGTTAGAAGAGTAAAATCTTTTGACACCAGCCTATTATATTTGCCTAGGATAAAGGAAGTAAACAGCTAACCCACTCATCTACCATCTTTGGCTCTAGCAATGTTACATCTAAATTGTCAGTGGCTGCACAGCAGATGAAAGATCAGTTCTCCTTTGTTTTTAGGATTGAAGAAAAAGATGTGGAGACGTCTGGTATGTGACCTTAACTGGAAACTACTTCCTAGAATTGTTACTTTCTAGGGAAAAAAATTAAGAGTTTCCTTAGCATTTTGGTGTAGTAAGTTACACTGCTAGTTATGTTAATTGGATTACTTGTGCAAAAGTCACAGAGACTCCTGTATACTGAAGAAACAAACACCTGAAGCTTTTGGTAGCAGTATCACTGAGTCCCATGGCCACCTTACCAGGAAGTCCTGAGACAATGGCCCACAGATGGAAGGCCAGGAAGAAAAACCTTAGTAACGGGTATCACTAGAACTGATTTTGGCTGAAATTAGGGTAGTAAATAAGCGGCTTAATAACTACATTGCAAGGATAAGTATTAACATTGCTGAGAAAGAGCTTTGGCCTGAACATGCAGATGTAATGATGTTGCTTGAGCAGGAAAACTCCAGAATGGGGCTGCAGCACTAGAAGTAAAACTGAAATTGACACATAAACTGGGAGAGGATCATGTCAGAACAGAAACATCTTCACTTGACTGTAGTGCTGGAAAAAGCAAACGGCCAAAGTTACTTGAAGTGTTAGGCAAATGCTGTCTTCATAGACAATGAAATAAACATAGAAAAAGCAATCCAGGTGTTCATGCTTGACCCCTTGGGTGACTGATGCATACTCTGGTGGTGTGCTTTCAGTGTTTCTCAGTGAAGGAGTATATACTGTAAATTTCGTGGAACCCTGATACAGTTTGTAGAATTGGAGAGCAAGAATATGTATATATAATTACTATTTTTTATCTAACATAGAGAAAGTTCGCTCCTTACTAGTGATGTGTGAATGCAGAATCAGAAGGTATATTTTAGGCTGCTTTTCTGCTTTAAGATTTTTCACTCACTGAGCACTAAAGCTTTTCTGGAACCCCAAGTAATGATGGCAGGGAATTCCCTTACCTCAAAAACAGAACAAGGGCATGAATCAACTTCAGTTCTGGATGGCCCTAAAAAGGACAGCATAGGAGAAAATGCATAAGTGGAGGTAGTCCCTATTTTATATAGAGAATGCAGCAGAGAGACAGAGAGCCTGCAGTATTGGCAGAGGCAAATGCTATCCAGGTTGCTTCCAAATCATTAACTGTATTGCTTAGAAGGATAACTCTTCAGCTTGGGAGCTGTGGTAATTAGGACGTACCACGGAGTGGAAATGCTGATAAAGTAATTAGCTGGGGGATTAGCTCTGGCAGGCACCTTTGGTATAGCTTTTCTGTTTTCTCAGTTTTACCACAAAAACAAAGAAACTGCACCAGTTGTATACTGCAATAGGCAATAGTGAGTTCTTAACTACTGTGCAGTAAGTGGCTTCCATTGCCTAGCCAAAAAAGGCATTTACTGTTAATCCTTCTCTGAACTGTTCTGAATTGATTAATGTTGGGAAGAAAGCAGATTTGCTTCCCCCCAGTCTTCGATCACTTGGTTATGCTGGTGTCTTGGTCATGCGGTTCAAGTCCACCAATAAAGAGTGAGAATGTAAGTCATCTCAGTAGTGGAATTGACTGGACACAAGTTATTGCTGATGAAGTGTTTAGTAAGATTTACAACCAATCCTATTAAAAGAAATGTACAGGACTAAAAACAGTAATCTCTGCATTTTGTAAAAGGGCACTGGTTTATTAATCTCTTTTGAACACTGAAACTCAATTTAGTGGTTGTTGTTGTGTCTTTCGGCTTTTCCCGGTTAGGGGTCGCCACAGCGGAACTCCGGTCCGCTAATGATTGGCAGTAGATTTTTACGTGCTGGCTTGCGGGGCCTAACGCACAACCTTCAACGAAGGAAATATATGAAGTAAAATTATACATGTTGCATCTAGTTATTATTTTTGTTGCAAATGTATATATTAACTGTGTTATTAATGTTAGTCAGGTATGTTAAATTTGACATGCAGTTGTGAGGTAGATGGAAGATGTAAGGGTTTATCTGCAGTTACACTGTTAAAACATTTAAAGTGTAATTAAGGATCAGGAGGGAATGTAGAAACTCTTAGGAAACAGGTGTTGGAAGATTATGATAGAAACTGTGGTTTTGGCCACAGCTGACTGTTATCTGAGAGTAAAACTGTGAAAAGGCGGAAGAGGAAAAACAGGAATGAGATTTTACAAAGGAATAGGCATATTTAAGTCATGGAGATGGATAGTCTCTTAGGGATCATGTGAAATGTGAATGGAACAGCCAATCCCATAAAAAAACAAATGATATTTACATTACTAAAGAAATATAAACTGGGAATAATAATTCTGCACAAAATATATCTATCTAGAGTGGCACACTCCAGAACTGGAAAGCACTGGATTTACCACTGTATCCTCTAGCTTATACAAGGTGGGGGATAAAGTAGTAGTGGTTTTGTTAGCCTTTGTCTTCCACTGTTGACTGAGGAACTGTCAGAAAATGCTAGTGATAGATTTGCATGGGTGAATGGGTGATTGGCAGGAGGGCATATCACTATTAGATTAGCCTGTGTTCTGGTATGGGTTCAGCAAGCACAGCTTACAGTTTTCATGATACAGATCATGAGAGTTTGACAGGGATTAATGCTATGCATGGCTGACTGGAAATTGGTGTTTAGGAGTGTGGCTGTAGAAAGCACACCCAGGTGAAAGAAGTTATCCATGGTGGAAAAGTACTTTGTTTCCTACTGTACAGTATTTGGTTTGCTGGATACTTACACAGTACTGGATGATGGAAATGTGATAACAGCTTTCAAAGTAATCTTCAAAGTAACGTCATTAATCTACATGAATACAGGAGTGTGCCTATAAGGTAGGAAGTCTATGGTCAGGGACAATATAATGGTCTGATCATGCTATATTGTAGCTAGAGGTAGTCATGGCAGAAAAACAGTATCTTGGAAAACAATGGAGATTTCCAGTGTCCAGGACAAAAAGGAATTAATTTAAGAGATGATGAAGTGAGACCATGTAACAGAGATTGAGTGCACTGACCATTTCAAGGCAGGCCCAGCTGGACTAGTTTTAAACTACTTACAGAGGCTGGGTGAGAGAATAAGCAACTCTAAGAAAATGAGAAGGACAAGAACTTTGGGCAGTGGAGATGCTTAAAACGTATTACAGTAGGATGACCTGTTTAACAGTGGATGAGGGATTGCAGTATTATAAAGTTCAACAGAAAGTGGAAGACTGTTAAGAAAAGATCTATAGTCAGCGACCTTTATTTCAATAATTTATCTCAAAGTAGGAGTATTTGTCATTGAAGACGAGCAAATGTGTGAGACAAAGAGACATCAACATGAGATACTGATAGCTTTCAAAGATTTTTATGACAAACTACGGCTGGGATTCAGTAAGGATTAGCTACATGCAGAACTCTTGCTCAGATGTTTTTCACATCTCACTAAGCCTTTCCTATTTAGAGACCAATATACATTTGATGTTCTCCTCTCTTGCGGCCTCAGTGCAGATAATGGTCTCACAGGCAGAGCTGCATGCTAATGTGGCAGTCTAGGGAACTAGTTAATGCTAATTAGCCAACTTCTCTTTCCTGGAAATGTCCACAGCTCCCAATTTGATCAGCCGAGGATTCAGAGAATCACTCAACCAAGTAAGATTTTGCTCTAGGTGGAAAATGTTATGGTTGTAAAAACTTGGCAGTCACGCATTTATTCCTGTGTAAGTACTCGTGGTGTAGGAAAGTTCAGAAAAGATGTGGAGGGTGGGAGTGTGTGTGCATGTGTGTGTGTGTTTTTTCATCTGTTTGTCTAGGGGTTGGGCAGAGAATCAAGATTCTGAATGTGTGTGTGTGTTGTACATGGCTGAGTGGATGAGTGTTTTCATAAGTGTGACCAACAGTGTGTGTGTGTGGGAGGGGGGGGCAGGAGCAGCCTTAGGTCAACTGGTGCCCTAGGCAAAAGGGCTCCACGGTGCCCCCCACCACACTATCTAGTGCCCCCATCCTTGTCTACCTACACCAAATAAATACTGGAAAAGCACCCCTGCTAGACCAGCGCCCTAGGCGGCTGTCTAGTTGCCCTATGCCTAAGGCCGGCTATGGGGGGGGGGTCTTGATTAGTGAATGTGGTTTAATGTGTGTGTGTGTGTGTGTGTGTGTGTGTGTGTGTGTGTGTGTGTGTGTGTGTGTGTGTGTGTGTGTGTGTGTGTGTCTGTGTGTGTGTGCATGTATGTGTGTGTGAAAGTGTGACCTTGCTAATGTGATGCATGGGCTGCTAGGGAGACCAATAGTGAGGTCAAGTCTGACAGAGCTAATTTATGATTCAGAGATGTGCCAATGAGCTGATGATGTGGTCTTTTTCATTGTGGCCATACCTGTCTCTGAACTACACTTTATCTCAATTTGCATGAGCTCTGAACAATTTTTTGAATCCCAAGTGTATCAAGCAGATATGGTTGGTGATCTTGTAAAGCAAAATACATTTTAAGACCAACTAGAAATACCTAATAGTCCCATAACATTAAAGAAGCTCAAACTAGTTTTGGTGGACCAAGCTTTCAGATAAAAACCCATTCATTGATGGAATACCTTTGCACATTTGGAAGCTGGGAAGGGAGGAGTATTTGGTCTGTTGGGTGCAACTGATGAATAAAATACTGTTGAATGAAGAGGTTCAATAAACATGGAAAAATGCAATTATTTTTATTAAACTTGAAGAGGGTAAATATCCTGTGTTGCCATTCTCCTACTGGCCATTATCTGTGCTGAATCACAGATATGTTTTTCATAGTTTCATAAGTGTTTACTAAGCTAACAACCACAAATGCTTTTTTAAGACTAGCCATGCATTCCATATCTTTGGCAACTTCTGTTACCCTTGATATGTGTAAGCAAGGGCTTGGGAGATTAACTATTTACAGGCTGCCTGTGTCCATTAGAGACATAGGTGCCAAACCAGGGATGCATTTCTTGTGCCCCATCCAATTGTCCAAGTTACACAGGAACTGGGTCAGGGAGGAACCTTGCTTCACATGGAGGAGGAGCATGTTCCAGAGAAGGGGCATCTCAGGGATACATACCTGTCTATCTTCAGCAGGTCCTATTCATATTACAAGTAAGGTTTAAATCTTTAGAAGGGGTAATTCTTCATCATCATCATCATCAACCCCCTTTTTCCTATTTTTCAACACAGGGTTGGGTGGTTGTGTCAACTGTCTCTATCTTTCTCTCTATTCAATGCCATTCTCCTGCCTTCTTCGATGCTCAGGTGTTCTCTCACACAAAACATCCACATCTTTGCTGGATGCACTTGTTTCATTTTGCTTTCTTCCTGTCTGTCCCAAATCTTCTTCACCAGATTGTCTTCTGTTTTTCTGCACATGTACCCAAAACACTGTAATCTGTTCTCTGACCTTTTCTGCAATTAGAGCTTCTTTGGCTTCTGCTCTTATGTCCTCATATCTTCGTCTGTCCCATAGTGTGCATTCTATCACCCCATCTCTGGCACATCACCTCTAGTTCCCTCATCTGCTCTGCCTTTACTGCCCAGGTTTCTGTACCATACAGTAGTACTGGTCACACCACTGTCTTGTACACCTTACATTTCAGCTTCTTTGGCACTCTTCTGTCATACACTACACCTGACACTCTGTGCCAGTTGGCTGCAGTCCCTCTGATTCTAGCTTTGATCTCTTCATTCAGACTTCCCTTCTCCTCAACCAACCATCCCAGATGCTTGAAGCTGTTAACCCGTTCCACTATTTTCCCTTCTATTTCAATTCTCAGCTTATTCTGATTCTCCCCATTTGCTGTCATTATAACGGTCTTATCTGTACTCAGTTTCATCCCATGTGCCTTTAGTTTTGCATTCCATTCCCATATCCTTTACTGAAGTTCTTGCTCAGAGTTTGCCTGTAATGCAACATCATCTGCATACAGCAACTTTGTTGATCAGGCCTGCCAACCTGTTTGCTAATGTAGTCCATAATCAGCATGAGCAGTAGTGGGCTCTAAGTTGAACCCTGATGCACACCCACTCACAATGGGAACCCATTTGTGAGACCGAACACTGTTCATACTTGAGTCATTGGGTCCTTTATATTGCTTGCACTAATTCTGTCAATGTTTCCTAGACTTTAACCACTACAGGACTGCATAAATCAGCTTTCTTGAAACCTTGTCATTTGCTTTTGCCAAGTCTAGGAATGCCCACTTGGACTCTTTCCTCATTTCCAGCTTCTTCTCAAGTATCTGTCTCACTGCAAACATTGCGTCAGTTGTGCTACATCTTGATCTGAATCCGATCTGCTCATCTCCCATCTTTCTTTATTGGTCACACTCTACAGAACTTTTATGAAATGTGACAGGAGTTTGATACCTCTGTACCACCCACAATTGTGAATGTCCCCTTAGTTCTTGAACACTGGCAATAGTATGCTTATTCTCTAGTCATCTGCAATACTGTTTTCCCTCCATACTGATATGAGTACGCACAGGGACCATTTCTCTTCTGTCTTACCCAAAGACTTTATCATATCTGCTGTGACCTCATGTGAGCTCTGCTGCTTTTCCTGACTTCATTTTCCTCACTGTAGGCTTATCCTGAGGCAGTACAGATTCTGTGAGGTTTTCTTTATTCAGAAGTTGCTAGAAGCACTCCTTCCTCTGCCTTTGATGTCCTGTGGACTGCTGAGCAGGTTTTTGCTGCCATCCCTTATGAAGGGTGTCTGACTCTTCATTAGCTTTCTGCATCTGCCTTGCAATTTTTTAATGGTAATTCTGGTGCTGTTTGGTTTGCGAAGATGCAGGAGGCCCATCAGGGTGGGGTCTGACAATGTCTTGTATACCAGGCATTATTCCTCAACAGCCTGTGGGAGACAGAATGCAGGGATAGGGCTTTGAGGTGGTCTGCACAGGACATGTTACTTACGCCCTGTATTCTTTTAGTGAAAAACCTCTGACAATGTTTCAGTTGTTGAACGTGCTTGGTTAGGTACATACCAAAGGGGGCACTGTACTCAATTATAGGTCTGATGAATGCTGAATACAGTGGAAGAATGATGTTCTTGACCCTAGGTGCCATACCTTTGTTTATAAGTTGTGCAACATTGAATAATTTGCACACTAATGTAGACACTTGATGGTCTACACTGCTAGCCAGAAAGCTTTCTGGAGTTATCCCTGGTTTAATTCATGGGAGCAATGTGGGTCTAAGGGGGGATGGTAGACACATGCCAATATAATTTAGACATTAATAATTACAAATGGTATGCAGATATACAAAAAAGCCCCTACATTTGACTTCAGATGAGAAAATGTTATTTGACAAGGTGGAGTGGCTTTATAAGCTTGGGGTATTAACTAGGGTAGAGTTCCCAAAAATGTTGTTTCCTAGTTAAAAAGGTATTTATACTGCATTATCTGTTAGGATTAAGATTTTGGTTCAGGTTGTGATGATGTGAGGTACTGCCAGTTATGCCAGGAGAAGTTGGGCAGTGTATGTGTAACATATGCCAGCATAGCTAGCTGGAGTTTTGTAAAGAATTACATGTCATTTGTATATCAAACTGATTTGTACAGGTGCTTGTGCTGAAAATGTATTTCCAAAGTTGCTTGCATTAAAAATGTACCAACAGTGTGTCCTGCTGGACAGAAAAGAAATATACATGAATGTCAGATTGTACTATTTTAACTGATTAAATGTATATATTGCAAACAGAGAATAGTGTAACAGAAGAGGTTAATCTCAGTCCAGCTAACTTTGAAAAACAGTCTGAAATTAAATTACTTGGTATGCCATGAAGAATGTATCTTACAGTTCTGACTGCAGCCAGAGATGAAATGTCTGTAAAACAGAGACTAGGAATCCTGCTGTATTCTCCTTAGCAGTGAACTAATTGCTACTCTGGAAGGGTGGAAGTGTTGAAATGGTTTTATGGCTTCCAGATGCTATGACATATCTTAGCAAAGCTCTATCTGTGTGTATGGTAACAAATATGTGCGAGATTCTGGTTCAGATTCTAGTAAAGAGGGGTAGTATGGGAACCAGAAGTCAGATGACCAGATGTATGTGCTGTCATTCTGTAATCCAGCACTGAAATTATGTTTTAACAGTAGATGAGACAGAAGTCTCAGACCAGTTAGTTTTTGAAAGCTGAAGTAGAAGGATCACTCACCCACTTCATCTTGTCTTGCTTTAGCAAGTAACCAGGGAATAATAATTCTTTAGATCGGTCAGAAAAATATAGTGAGATTACTTAAGTACTGTTTTTCTGCATCTGTCTGAATCTATTTATCTGTGTTATTTTAATATTTCCTGTGACAAACTCTGGTGTTTATTGTAAATATAATAGTTATTTAGTATTTTCACGTTCTATTATTATTTACTAATAAATATATTTAAACTTTTCATTGTGGCTGGTCTTTTAGAGAATATGTTAACCTTTGAGAGTACTTATATTTATTTGGGGACACTGCGGCTGCTCCTGAAAGACTTGCTTTTTGGTCAACACTACCATTTGTATTATTAATTTCACTTAGTATAATTGGGAACCCTTGTAAAAGCCTTAGAGTAGCCAGCTTTGGAGTGTCCTGGTGGCAGTAACTAGTTTACAGTCTGGACAGAGTGGCATAGCTAGTAAGTCTGTGACAGCCTTTCCCAGGTGTGAGAGTGTGTGTGTGTGTGTGTGTGTGTGTGTGTGTGTGTGTGTGTGTGTGTGTGTGTGTGTGTGTGTGTGTGTGTGTGAAAACCAAATCTCAAAGAGTGCTGTGTGTCAACTACTTGGAGCAGGGACACAGAGCACTGGTTTTACAGAGAGGGTGGTGGAGGACTTGGCCTGGGACACTCGGCTGAGGATTCAACTCTACATCTGTGCCAGTGGGGATGGGGAGTCTTACTGAAGACCTGGAGAGTGAGAGAGAGGGAAACCCAGACCCTGGAATGAGTGTGTTCCCTGTGTGCTCTTAAGGGAAACTGTGCTTGGTGCAGAGAACTGCATCTGGAAATACTGTATCTATTTTTGTTCAAAGTGAATGCCCTTCACCAGTGTCAGTGGTGAGCATTCAGGCTCCTTGATTAATGGCCCAGAGGAGGGGATGTCACATATTAGTAGCAGTTGTGGGATATTATTTGAACTTCTGTAGTCTGCAGACAGTTGTCACTGGAGATGTGTGTACTGTCAGCAGCCACAAGGTAAACATACAGAGTTTAATTTTCACAACAGTTGTATTTATTTTTTGCTAGTTTAGTTTAGTCAGAGAAAGCAGGCAAACATGTCAGCAGAGGATGATGGCAAGCTGACAAAGAACCAGTTGACCAAGGTGTGCAAAGCCAAAGGACTGGTGCATGCCAACCTGACTAAAGAGGAAATGATTTCAGCCTTAGTCACAACTCAGACTAGCAACTAGGAGGATAACCCAATCTATTGATGGGAATTTAAAGATCTGCCTGGAGTTAAACAGACTTAAACTGGAGGCCAAACATTCAGAATTAGAATCAACAGAGTGGCTATGGCATTTGGAGGTCAACAAAAAGGAGAAACAGATGGAATTAGAATCAGCAGAGAGACTGTGGCACTTGGAGGCTGAAGAAAACAAGAAACAGTGTCAACATGAGAGGGAGATGCTGACTCTTCAACAGGAACATGGAGGTAATGGGAAGGGAATAACCAAACCCCAAAAGTAATAAAGGTCAGTAAATTTCTTACACAGTTTACAGAGGATGTTAGTTTTGATAGTTTTATTCACATATTTAAAAAAAGTATGTAAACAGTATAATGTTAACCAAGGTCTCTGTGTATGGTTCCTGATCACCTTATTCCATTCCACGGTAAAGCAAAAACTGCTGTTTCTAAATTATCTGATATTGATTGTTTAAATGATGATAAAGTAAAACAATGTTTACTGCAATGTTTTAAGTTAACACCTGAAGCTTACAGAAAAAAAAGTTTTGTTAGCAAAGACTGAAGACAGGTGAAAGTGTGCGTGATTAATTACATTGCTAAGTTAACCACTTATTTTCATAGGTGGGTGAGTGGGTGTCAGGTCATCACTTTTGAAGGGCTGGCAGACCTTTTGGTGAAGGAACAAGCTCTTAGCACTTTGTCTGAGAACGTGAGAATCTGGCTGGCAGCCCAGGAGTGTAACTCTGCAGATGAGCTGGGAAAAAAGGAGATCACTACGTGGCAGGCAGAGCATAATTGCACAAGAAGGGGTTACCCAGTGTTGCACATGGATATAAGGGAGCCCATGGTGGGCAGCCTAAACCCCCCACCCCCCCAACAGAGTTCACCAGTAACAGGGGAAGCCACTAGTTCTCAGGTACACTGCTAGGATCAATGGTTAGATGTTTTAATTGTAACAAGTAGGGCCATGCATCAAATAGATATCCATGGAAGCAAGGAGCAAGTTGTGGAACAAATGGTGGGGGAGCCAGCAAGTGGGAATAACAGTATACCAGTGATAAGTTGTCTGGAGACAACAAGGGTAGCAAATTATCACCAGAGTTTATATCGTATTTTAATGGATGGAAAACAGGCCACAGCTTCTGACATAACCATTGTGAAGCCTGCAATGTTTAAAGAGGAGCAGTACTTGCTTGGGCAGTCCACTCTAGTCACAGGTTTAGGAGAGACCCCATTGCAAATTCCTTTGGCCAGGGTTCACCTTGACTGGGAGGGTGGAAAAGGAAGTAAGCAAGTAGGTGTGCTTGAAGATATCCCTGCAGATGTCCTGATAGGGAATGATTTTGATAATGCAGTAAATTGTGTGCATGCAGTTACACATAGTCAAGCTTGGGGACAGGCATGTGGGTCTGGTAGCCTGGGGGAAGACCCAGACAGACCCCCATATCCTAAGCCAGGGCTGGTGAGGTGGCTATTTCAGGGAGGGAGCTACCCTGTAGCAGTCAGCCTGAAGGTGAGCCACAGCTGCTGGTAGGTACTGATGTTCCCTTGAAAAGAGTGACTGGAAGGGCAGAGGTGAGTGGTAGTATCCAAGCTGACAGTGAGGAACCACTGTCAGAGGATACCAGGCTTCCTGTGGAAAGGGAGCTGGGAAGGGTAACAAAGATAGAGTTGAGACAGGCTCAGCTCTCAGACCCTACATTATGAGGCTTGAGGGAGGTATCTAAGGAGGCACCTGATTCCTAAGGAAAAGGGGAGTTTGTATACTGGAACGAATGGTTACTGTATAGACAGTGGACCCCTGAGGGAGGGCTAGATGGTGAGGTAATACAGCAGTTGCTAGTGCCTAGAGCCTGTAGTCTGGCATTTGTAGTCATAACCCTTGACCTTCCTTTTGCAGGTCATATAGGCATAAAGCATACCATGACACATATTATCCAGAAGTTTTATTGGCTGGGATTGCAAGGGATGAAACAGGGTACTGCAGGACCTGAGAGCAGTGCCAAAAAAAGAAGGGGAGTGGATGACACATCCAATGGTGCTCCACCTGCTGTTGGTGTATTGGCTACTCCTGAAGTGAATGATAAACATGAGTTTAGAGACCTTGGTGCTTGAGCTAAGGATACTTCTGTGAGGAACATAACGGATCCTGTCTCTCTGTCTTTTCCGGTTTTACCGGTGCCCATCCAGCAAGTGGACATGTCCTGGAAAGGGTCCCATGGGGTAAGAGACAGGAAACAGATGAAGCTCTAGGTCGAGAGCAAGTTTCCAGGTGTCAAGGTATGGAAGAAGACTGTGGGACATTAGCTGTTAATTTGTCTTCAGCAAGTCTGACATCTATGCAGGTCCGTGTCTTGAATCGGGGTTTATCTTTTGTATCTGCTTCTCCATCGAATGTTTGTGATGTTTTATTGGAACTTAAGACTTTCTGCCAGGAGTGTTATGCATAAGACTTCATATCATGATAATGTTTAGGTTTGTACAGATAAATTTAGCTAACCCAGTACTTTTTCTCCTCCACTCTGTGCATCGCTTGAATCAATTTTGAAATTGTGTGAGTGTGATTTTTTTGCCTTGAATAGAACTGATCAAAGAGGTTTTACAATATGATGAAAGACGACTGGCAAACCGTTAGAGAATTGAAACATAATAATCAATACAGATACTCCCCACTGATAAGGGCAGGGCAATTGTTGTTTTGGTAGCAAGGAAGGCATGTTTGAAATGTTATCTGATGTTACAGTTTATATGCCTGTATCTGTTTCAGCGATTGACAGAATGATCCAACATGTCAATAAGAAATTATATGACTTGTTGATGGACAGGTATATATAGTTTATGGGCTTTGAGTTTTTGTGAGTTGATAAACCTTTATTGCCTGCCATCCATGGCCTCCCTAAAATCCATAAGGATCTTTATAGACCTCCATTTTGACCCATTGTGTTTGGTAGAGAGTGGCTGATAGAGCCTTTATCTATATTTGTAGAAAGTAAATTAAGACCTGTTGTTGATAAGGCTTCCTCTCATTCACTCCAGGACAACTGTTTTGAGTGTGTACCTTTAACTCCTAGTGGGTGTGGCCTGAGCCTTTAAAAAAATGAAGTTATCACCTTACAATTCTAACAAATACTCATTGACAGAGGTCAAATATCAATACACTTGTGTTTGCCATCATGTATGCTTCAAAATAAAATATTATGAAACCTTGTATGTAGCATGGTTTTGGAATTATTAATGCAAGTGTGAACAAGTAACATTTGACGCCTAGAGGAGCAGTAGGAGGTAACTGCAGATGCACCTGGAGGCGTCACTCGGATGTAATTTAAGGGACACACAATATTTTTTAGAGACCTTGTATGAGTCAGTTGGGTGGATAGATGTCTCTAGGTACTTTTTAGTTACTTTAGATGCATGTACGTTATTTACTGTTATACCTAATACCGAAGGTGTAGAATCAGATAGATTATTTCTAAGTGTGTCCATTATTCTAGTGACATGGTGTTTTTGATTTGTTTTTTATTGAGTTTTGTTCTTGAAAATGTTTTTTTTTATTTAGTGAATGGGTTTATTTATAGAAGACTGGCGTGGCTATGGGCAGAGCCTGTGCAATAGCTACGCCAGTCTAGTTTTAGCACAGTAGGAGGAAGAATTTGTTTTTGGGACTCATAGGTTTGTTTCGTATTTGAAATATTTTAAATGTTTTGTAGATTACATCTTTTTACTATGGGAGGGTCCATTGGATATTTTCAATGAGTTTATTCCTTATCTAGAGAGTGCTACATCTTTTCTTAGATTCACTAAACATGTTTCTTTTGATGCAATAGATGTTCTCAATGTTCAGCTTATTAAGTGTGAGGATGGTTTACTTGAGACCAGACTTTATAGGAAGGCATGCTGGAGAAATGTTTTTTGCAATGCACCAGCATGCACCCTGGGTATATTTATCATAATATTCTGAAGGGTCAGACCTGTAGGTCATCAAGACTCCATAACAATAATGGGGTGTTTGAAGATGCCTTGGTTGATTTGCAAACTAACTTCCTTGCTAGGGGTTATTGTGAGGATGAATGGGGAGGAGCTACAAGAGATATCAAGCATGCTCTGAGAGATCGAGCAAGACCTTATTTCTCGAAGGGAGGACAGAGAAATGCCAAAGTGCATACACCAATGACACTGAAATGGTCTGCATTATTTGCAAGAATTGGCCTGTTTTGATGGCTTATGATACTATTAGAGGGATAGTGGGGTCTGGTCTCACCTTTAGATTTAAGAACAGTTTCTCTCTTAAGAGGATGTTGTGCTATGGTAATGACAGGGTTAACTTGTGTTCCCTTATCTAGGTTAGTTACTAATGACTGTAGGGCCTGTACAGCCTGTAAATATATATCGATATTGAAGGTGTATGAGCATCCAATTAATGGCTTTAAGTTTATTCTGAGGTTTTATGCTGACAGTCGCAATTTGGTTTATCTAGCACACTGCCAAGACTGTACCAGTTTTTATGTAGGTAAAACCAATTGTTCTCTTAGAGAATGTGTGCTTGAGTATTTGGGCTATATAAGAAGGTAGGATGAAGTCAGTGCATCGTATAAACACATTAAGCTATGTCCAGACCATACTTTTAGCTTTTTGGTTTTACAACTTATAGATGCTGGATTTAGGGGTGGTGATATAATTAATAAAGTGGAAATGGCATACACTAAATGGATTACCACTCTTCAAGTGCACAGGGTTCCTGGCTTGAATGGTAATATACCCTTAAAGCCTTTACTAAAGGCACGAAGATTGTTTTATTGAATCCTCCACTTGATTTTTTGATTGTTTAATTATCTATGTTGCTTTGGAGAATTTATGATTGTGTTAACTTGGTTTTAGTATTGTATGATGAAGTGCATGGTATATGCATGAAAGAGCTTACCCTGTTTATTATTTTAATAAATGGTTTGTGTTTTATCTCCTGGCTGTGTCTGACCGGTTATATTTCATTTTTCAAGCAGTGCCAAAAGGTAGGCAAGGCAGGTGACAAGGTCAAACCTCCTTTGATGCCTTTGCCTCTGATTGGGAAGCCATTTCAGAGGGTAGCTATGGATATTCTGGGGCGTCTGAGTATCCAAGTTCCACAGGGAAGAAGTATATCATGGTGGTAGTAGATTATGCTACTAGATACCTTGAGGCGGTGGCTCTGTCCTCCATCAAGGCAGAGATGCTGGCAAATGCTTTGCTAGAGATTTTCCACAGGGTGGATTTCCAAAGAGAAATACGGACTGACAGAGGTGCCAATTTCATGTCAGACCTGCTGGCTTGTCTGTGGGAGAGCTGTGGGATGAAGCACCTAAAGACCACCTCCTACCACCCCCAGATGAATGGTGTTGTGGAGAGGTTAAACTTTACACTAAAGTCCATGCTATGGGCATTTGCAGACCAGTTTAAGAGAGAGTGGGACAAACATCTGCCCCATCTGTTGTTTGCATACAGAGAGGTACTCCAGGAATCCACAGGTTTTTCACCCACTGAGTTGCTGTATAGGTATAGGGTGAGGGGGCCTTTAGATATGATTTGTGATGAGTGAGAGGGTGAGTGTGAATCCCACAAAGAGTCTGTTGTGGCATATGTCCTAAATCTTAGGACAAGGTTTAGGGAGCTCATGGGCTTGGCCCAGGAGACCAGTCAGGAGCCCAACAGCAGAAAAAGGTCTGGTGTGACAAGAATGCTCAAGCTCAAGAGTATGCTGTGGGACAGCAGGTTATGGTTCTCATTCCTGTCAGACATAATAAGCTTTAGGCAGCTTGGCAGGGACCCTCAGAAGTGGTAAGCAAGGTCAGTGATGTTAACTACATAGTAAAGTTGCTAGGTAGGAGGCAGGGGCACAAACTGTACGATGTTAACATGATTAAGCCTTACTATGATAGGAAGGCCCTGGTGTTGAGTATTTGCAGTGGATGGCAGGAGGATTCTGAGGGGGATCTGGTGAATGATCTCCTCAGTGAGGCTGACAACTCAGTGGAAGGGGTAGCAATGTCCCAGCAGCTATCCTCTACTCAGGTTCGAGAGATCTAAGCAGTGTTATAGGAGTTTCAGGGCGTGTTCACTGGGAAACCTGGATATACCCACCTTGTGCAGCACCATGTGGATACAGGACCCCAAAGACCTATCAAGTAACTTCTTGCAGGATGCCTGAGAGAGTCAGACTCTGAAGGAGTTAATGCAGGAAATGTTGGAACTGTGGGTAATCCATGAGTGCAGTAGTGCCTGGGCCTCCCCACTGGTGCTGGTATCAAAAAAAGATGGCAGCACCAGGTTCTGTGCGGACTACAGAACACTAAATAGTCACACAGAGTCAAATGCTTACCCCATGCCTAGGACAGATGAAGCCTTAGAGCAGATGGGTGGGGCTAAGCATCTGACCACTACTAATATGACCAAGGGCTACTGGCAGGTGTCATTGACTCCTGCCAGTAGAGAGAAGTCAGCCTTTGTGACTCTTTTCGGATTATACAAGTTCACAAAGATGCTCTTTGGGACGAAAAATGCTCCAGTGACCTTCCAGAGGGTGGTAGATTGTATCCTAGCAGGAGATTATGCCCTTGCTTACCTGGATGATATTGCCATTTAAAGCCATTCCTGGCATGAGCACCTTCAGTATGCCAGGGAAGTCCTGGGCATACTGCAAAGGGCATGGTTGACCATTAAGCCCAGTAAGTGTCAGGTGGGTATGGCAGACGTCTCCTACCTGGGACACAGAGTGGGAGTGGTAAGATCAGGCCAGAACCTGCCAAAGCAGAAGCTATTCTGGCATGGCCTGCCCCTATTACCAAAAAGCAGGTAAAGGCATTCTTGGGGACAGCAGGGTACTATAGAAAGTTTGTTCCCAATTATAGTATAATAGTTTCTCCCCTCACAGACCTGACGAGGAAAAACAGGCCAGGTAAGGTAGTGTGGACCCCAGCCTGCAAGCAGGCATTCCAAAAGCTTACAGGGGCTTTGGGAAGACCCCTTGTGATAGCCAGTTGAGATTACAACAAATAATTTGTTGTGCAAGTGGATACTTCGAAGCACGGGGTGGGGGGGGGGGTGTACTCAGCCAGGTTTCCTTAGTGGGAGAAGAGCTCCCAGTTGTATATCTCAGCCACAGAATCCAACCTATGGAGGAATGTTATGCAGCAGCAGGAAAAACAATGTCTAGCCATAATATGGGCACTGCAGAAACTTCATCCCTATTGGTATGGAAGGAAATTCACTGTAGTCACATACCACAATGCCTTAACATGGCTACACCGAGCCACCCACAAAATGCCAAGTTATTAAGGTGGAGCCTAGGGTTACAGGCATATGGTATGACAGTGCAGTACTGTAGTAAGGTCAGCAGTGCCATTGCAGATGGGCTCTCAAAACAGAGTATGGGTTAATGTGCTCCCACACAGGCACATGTCCCTCAAGCAACGTTTATCCACGGTCACCTGAGAAACTAGTTTGAGTCTTCAAAGGAGGGAGAGATGTGACGATGTGAGGTATTGGCAGCGATGCCTGGAGAAGTAGGCCAGTGGATGTGTAACATATGCCAGCATCACTAGCTGGAGTTTTGTAAAGAATTATATGTCATTTGTACATCAAACTGATTTGTACAGGTGCTTGTATTGAAAATGTATTTGCTGAAAACACAAATTACTGAAAATTAATTTCACTGAATCTCATTTCACTGAACTGAATTTAGTATATATGGCACTGTGCAGAGTAATGTAAGGCAAGTAAAAGGTATATGCCTTTTTCCCCACTGTAGTGCGATCCTGGAGTTAGTATATATAATTAGGGAAGTGTGAGGGGCACAGGGGCTGTGCGGGGGTGCATAACCCCCCTACCTTGTTTGTTTTATATTGTATTTTACAAAAAACTTTGAAACAATACATTTTAAACAATAGGCATCCATAGTTGCAACACCTATGACTAACTCTCTCCAGAAGACAATATGTACTCAAACTAAGTGGGGGGCTATGCCCCCCACACACCCCTAACTATACATACTAACTCCAGGATCACACTACAGTGGGGAAAGGGGCATATACCTTTTACTTGCCTTACAGTACTCTGCACAGTGCCATATATACTAACTGCAGTTCAGTGAAATGAGATTCAGTGAAATGAGTTTTCAGTAATTTCAGTTTTCAGCAAAGTGGTTGGGGTGAAATGAAATTCAACAAATCAAAGTAAACCCATGGTAACACATATGTGTGAGATTCTGGTTCATTTTCTAGTAAAGGGGAGTAGTACGGGAACCAGAAGTCAGATGATCAGATGTATATGAGGTTGTTCTGTAATCAAGCACTGAAGTGATGTTTTAATACTAGATGAGACAGAAGTATCAGAGCAGTCTGCTTTTGAAACCCGACATAAAAAAGATCATTCACCCACTGCATCTTACCTTGCTTTAGTAAGTAACCTGGGAATCGTATTTCTTTAGATCAAGTCAGGAAACTATAGTGAGATTAGTTATCTGTGCAAATCTATTTATCTGTGTTATTTTAATACTTGCTGTGATTGAAAC
The DNA here is from genome assembly GCF_019279795.1 of Protopterus annectens. NCBI lineage: Eukaryota > Metazoa > Chordata > Ceratodontiformes > Protopteridae > Protopterus > Protopterus annectens. Next base: position 709,235,526 of record NC_056725.1, read on the forward strand.
TCTGGTGTTTACTGTAAATAGATATTTACTATTTTCATGTTATTTTATTATTCATTATTAAATAAAATAAAAGACAGTAATAAAACCAAAACCATTTGAGCATTATCAATAAGTGCTTTCGTCTTTAGTACAAGTAGACTTCTTCAGACTGAATAATGCTACATAAAACCAGCCTTAAATACAAAAATTAAATCATATGACTTGATTGACAATATTTTAACCCCTTCCTTTTCAAATAAGCTACAAAATCTTCACAGTTATTTAGTCCAGGTGGATAACAGGCATTCAGTCTCACCTGCCATAGATATTTATGCCACTCTACCTCATCTTCTGCATTAAACATTTTATCACAATCTTTTATTTCATCAAGAACTATAAATTTAAAATCCACCTTGCATTTACTAAATTTATAATGTTTGGCTAATACATTTCTTTCATCTCCCAATCTCACAGCATGTTTGTGTTCAGAAATACGCTTATAAAATTCTCTAACAGTGCGACTAACATAAAAAGAAGGACAAGATTTGCACATCACTAAGTATAGAACAAATGTGGACTTACATTTATAAACAACCTTTGATCTTAACGCAGAAATTATTAATACTTATTTCACTTGATTCAGTATATAAATAATTAAATAAATTATAGTTGCAACGTTTCACCATACCCAAGTTTTTACTTTTTTCTCTGGGCATATTATGTTTGGCTTGAAAAGAGTTTCTAAAACTCTTGCCCCTTTTTTGTACAAAAATCAGTTGGTCACCCACTATTTTATTTACTTCGGGGCAACTGCTAAAAATTTTCCAATTATTTGTAATAATACCTTTGATAGCTCTTGCATCTACACTATTACTAATTTGCATAGAAGTTTGAAAATTCCCTTTTTTAGGCTTCTACTCCTGTGAACTTATATCTTGTTTTCTTACATTACATATTTCATTAAAAGAAGCTGACACCAATTCATTAAGGTAACCTCTATTCAAATAATTTGTTGCACAGGCTTCTGCCCTCATTGAAAATATCTTGATTTATCTTAGTTAAACTGTTTACATATTTAATTGTCCAAATTATTTTATTTATTTATTTATTTATTATTTAACATTTGTTTACCGGGAAAGTCTGACTGAACACAGGTCCTTTTTCAGCGGAGGCCCAGAGAGAAAAGCTCCAGTTAAGCAAAATTACAAGTTTGAGTTACAGTTACAGGTAATATAAGACTTACACAAAAACATAAAGTTTATACAGACTGCAAAAGAAAAAGGCTTGTCTACAAGCAAAGTGTCAAACATAAAAGTTACAAAAAGATAAATATAAAATGTCTTAGATAAATGCGTACTATAGACATCACAGTATGAGTATGTGCATATCTATACTAGTCATTTGTCATGCTTGGGAAGAAAAAGAGACTCCTGAGAGAAGGAGAGGACAGATGCCTCAGTTAGGATTTATTTGGAGGGCAATGAGATACAAAATTAGTTAGAGATGTAGAGTTTATGTTTTTTGTCAATTATTTCCATTTTTTAAGTTGTAAAGTGCAAGGACAGAGACTCTCAAAGTTGAAGCTGAATCTGCCTGCATTTAGCTACTGTATTAGTAAGAACAGAAGCAAATCTCCTTGTGTAGTTAGTAACACAGTAAGCCACTAAATGCATTAAATTAAAAAGCTAAAATATCACCATTGGCTTCTTAAATCATTGATGGTACTGCACTGAAACCTGTCGTGCTCCCTAACAGCTTGTATACAGTTACCGTTCTGAGAAGACGACAGGAAAGAAGAATGAAGAGGAAGAAGAAAGTGTAGAATAATGTAAAAGGACAGATGAATAGGCAAGGGGAGGCTCCAGCCCTGGAGTGACCTTTGGGTAGAAGACCAGGCACTGTTATCATGTTGGTGAAAACATGTGATATAGTAACTGCTCCTGTGACTTTGCTACTACACCTCACTTAGTAATGGAAACAAAAGTAAATGTGAATGAAATGATAATGACTTTTAGAGACAAATAATCTTTCTGTACGTATCTATGTACAACACTAATATTGTAGTGAAGAATGACTGTAGCAATGCGAATCTAGGCTTGAATTTGTAAATGTATAGCACTTTTTAATTACACAGTCACTGACCCTGCAAAGAAGAAGAATGGTATGGGTATTCTTTGGTGCCCTGCTCTTCACCACTGACACAGGGAACTGAGAACCTGCTATGTCCCTAGTGACAAGTGGACTTTTCCTCTCTATGGCACTCTTTCAGTGAGGTTACAGTCCCTTTACATGGTTGAGAGTTGGGAAGCAGGCATTATATAAGGGAATGTGAGTGGGGATTTTATTAAGTATGTAAGAGGAGGAGAACCTTAGCTGAGGCAGAATGAGTACACTGTCATAAGCATCACCCCCAACTTATAATGTCCTGTCACTCAAGCCCACCCTGTTACAGCGCAATCATCAGCCTGCTCTCAACTGGGAAATGCTTATTGATTTCCACTGGGAGTGCTCATCTGTAAGCAGACCCCCCCCCCAACATGACGGGTGAACTGACATAAGCCTGTCATTTTCACTGTTCCTCCTTCCACCTCTGGAGGCCATGCCACTAGATAAGATCAGGACATCTGGGCCACAATCAAGGCTCCATCCCTTTATGCCACTGAGGCAGGTAATGAATACTGTTGAATTTTGCTATATGTTTATGAGACACTTTTATTCGTGGATCAGAGTTCAAGATGTTTGCTTTGCTGATAAGAGAAGAAGGTGCACCAGTCCTAGGAGATGCTTTAATGGTTACTGTAAAACATGCTATTAGGCTGGTTAGCACATGGTTTGTTACAATGTGCATGTTATTTCACAAGATGGAAATAAAGGTGATTTTATAAAATAAACTTAACAACAGTTTTCTTTTTTACACAGGACATCTAGCTTCCCCTTTATCCCCCAAACGTTCATTGTCCCCACACTCCCCAATGCTTACATGTCCTAATTCCATTCTCATTTGGCCATAGGAAAAAGAGAAACATCCAGAACAGGCGCTGACACTCATGGAAGCATAGGCAGTCTCACAGTCCCATCAAAACAACAGGAAATATTGCCTGGAAATGATAAAATTGAGGAATTGTAATATGATGAGCTACTGTTTACTGGGTTACACTCAACTGATATTTACAAATGCAATTAATGTATTGATGCAATGGTGATATGGGTAACCATCTGAAATGTTGGGACCCACATGAATGAGTCTCGTAAGATGGAGACTGAAAGGCCAAAAAAATAATGACTTACATATAATAAGTCCAATCTTGCCATTTCTTGGAATATTCTCTTTCCTCTGAGGTATGAACTCAAAATTGGTATTTATAAGTATGGGGGGGGGGGGGGTCCTCCACTGTAAAAAAAAAAAAAAAGAAAAAAATGCGAGCTAAGATGTGGTCTTCTTCTGAATTTTCAGTCTTTTTTATTTTGGTGCATCGGCACTCAATGTTAAGAGTGCCAACATTTCAATAGGGAGCTGGTGATATGTGTCAATGTCATTAGGCTAAAAGTGATTATTTTACAATACATTGTTAAAAACAGATACATTTACTATTTCTATGCTTGGAAATTGAAAAGGTGCTTGAAAATTGTCTGTCAGTATCTAAGCTGCCCTCCAGGTACTTTATTTCCTAGGGTACACCATCAGGCTGTTACCAGGGTTCTTCCTAAAATATTAAGTCAGACCCATATACTTCACATTCTTCTGGAAGAGCATGGAGGAACCAGGTGTGGCTATCCCCATTGCTGCTTATGGATCATACGTTCAGTAGCATAGCTAGGGAGGGGCAAAGGGGTCAATAGCCTCCAGGTGCAAAGTGTTGGGGGGAACACAATCAGGATTCTGACTTCTCTTTAATCCATACTGGCTTTTAAAAAAATGATATTGCATTTGCGGTCAATCCTGAGTGCCACAGCATTCCATGTAGGGTATAAATGTTGCAACTACTTGACATTTGTAACAAGCAGTTTGCTACAGTTTAAAAGAGAAAACATTTTAGTGCAGCAGTGCTCCGTACAGGTTGGGGTGGGGGAAGGGTGCAGAAACAGAAAGTGATTGGCTGGGATAAGAGGGCCGGAAGGCATGTTGTGCATCTGGCCACCTGGTTGGTGTGCCAGCAGGAGAAAGATGTAGTGGACTTTTTTTTTTGCTCTTCCACTGAAGAGCTGGTGTGTGTGTGTGTGTGTGTGTGTGTGTGTGTGTGTGTGTGTGTGTGTGTGTGTGTGTGTGTGTACTGGGTACTGTCTAGAGAAAGCAAGACATTTTGCAGATGCCTTTTTTTTTCCTTCTCTTCACCTGAAGAACAGAGGGAATAGGGTGCTACTGTGTGGTACCGGCACAGGGTGCTGGTTCAGACAGCTATGCTTCTGCATATTTTCTTAGGTATTTACTAGTCTATTCATCTGTGAGGATCTTTAAAAGCCTAGCCATACATTCCCTTGATGTTTATAGCCCTTATATTTTAAGTAAAAATAACCCAGACATGACCAAAAAATTTGCGTATCACTCCTACCCATGATGGACAAGGGTGTTACTATGTTGTTCTTCTTTTGGCTTTTCCCAGTTAGGGGTCGCCACAGCGGAACTCCGGTCCGCTAATGATTGGCAGTAGATTTTTACGGTGCCAGCTCGACTCCCAACCTTCAACGAAGGCACGACCATTCACACGTCTTTTGAATGCCACTCGACCGCGGGGAGGACATGCAGACTCCACACACAAGGCGCTCCAGCCAAGAATCGAACGGGAGAACCTCTTGCTGTGAGGTGACAATGCTAACTGCTGCACCACCGCGGCTTCATGCCTACAATTATAAAATGTTGGCAATAGAACTTTTGGCTGGTGGCTGTAGGCAGTGGGATTAGATAAAGGGCCATCTTTGCACAACACAAATGCTAATGCTATTAGGTTATATTTCAGTGATGCACTGTTTACCTACATGTGGCCACATATTATATAAGATGGGTATGTGCAAACCTCTGGGAAAGTAGCAGGTTTCAAGATAAATAGTAGGAACAACATTTGGCTTACTCCTGAATTCAGATAATTTTACAAAGTCAGGAACACATCATGGTCCCTTTGGAAGCAACTACCCACTACAGAAATCTTACTAAAAACACTATATGACACAAAGCCATCTTCTTACAAAATAGGACAAACTCCCTCAAAAAATAAAGAAAGAAAGAAATGCATTTAAAAAGAACCTCAAACTGAGGAGTGAAAGAATCTCTGCCACCAAAACAAGGGGAAAAAATGCCTGCAGTCCAAGCCCAGGTACAAGAAGTCAAAGCTTAAGATCATAGCTAGTTCAATCAGTGCCCCACTAAAAGCACTTCTCTGTAATAAGCCCAACGCTACACTGTAAGGATCAGATTAAAGTTAGATTTATGTCACCCCCGCTCTTCTACTGAAGAGCAAAAAGAAAAAAGAAAAAAAAATGGATGATCCTTCTACTGCCACACCAACTAGGTGGCCAGATACTTGACAACCCCCTGCTCCAGCCATTCAGGTCCCAGTTTTGTGTACCACTTCAATCCTCCTTCAACATATCATATTAAAAAAAACACTTATTTTAAACTGCAGCAATCTGTTTGCTACAAATGCATACCCTGCCTGCATAGAGTGATACAGCAATCAGCTTTTAGTAAAAAAAAAAAAAAAAAAAGAAAGAAAAAGAAAAAAATGTCTTTACTTTTATACTGCAGCAAACTGCTTGCTAAAATGTAGCAAGCAGTTGATACAGTTTAGACCTGACTCAGGTTTGACCACAAATGCAATACCAGCTTTTAAATGCCAGTATTGCATTAAAGAGATCTAGGATCAGCTGATTGCCCCCCAACACACTGCATCCAGGGTAGCTGCCCCTCACATGCTACTGCTTAAGATACCCTTAGCATGGTGGGAAATGAACTGCCTCATCTGAAAGGCAGCAAATCAGGTAAAAATAAACAATCTGCACAGGTTAATGTCTATGTTCAGGCACAAACTACTGCAAATTCCCCTACAGGTCAGCAAATGGTTCCTGCTCTACAGCAGTCCATTCAATTACCTCTACAGTCCAGACTTCCCGAGTCCTATTCTCCCCTCAGTCTTACCTGAGCTAGAGAAAGTCATAGAGAAGACAAGAGTTCTGGTGCACAGAATGATAGATGACATGAAGGTAAAAAAGACATGGTTCTGACAGATACTATTACAGAAAGTATCAAAACTACAATGGGGCCAGCCCAGAAGCAGACCTAATTCTCTTTGCTGAGAAGGGATTAGTGAAGTAATATGAAGATCACAGGATGAGGTCAGACAGTTAAGGGAACAGATAATAGAACTGAAGTTACTGTTCCAACTTTGTGGAACCAAAATAACCTCACTGCTTCCTTTTCCTTCTCCTGGATCTTGGGCACCCACCAATCATACCCCAGCTGGCATCAGCACTTCCAATAGCAACTAACTAGATTCTTCTGTCTCCTGCCAGGCTGCTAAGGTAAATAATTCTGGTATGGTTACTGATCTGAAGGAAGCACCCTTGTTAAAGGTAACAGAAAACACAATCTCCAAAGGTGACTCCTCACAGTAAACTTCTAAAGCTTCTGCCGCCAATAGCACTGATGCTGCCTTGTTACAAATGATAGGGCAAAACTAGTTCTATCTAGGCAAATTAATAAGAGAAGTGCAGGTAGGTTCTACTTTGAAGTAAATGTTGAAAACAGCTTAAATCATGAGGCCATGATTAACTCTAGAGCTGATGTAACTCTAATTTCCAAGTACTTTTATAATAAGATGAGCAGAGAATTAAAAGATTCAAAACTGAAAATCCTGTGTGATGGCCTGCAAGTTACAGGTTACATGACAGGGGAGCAAGTCATGAAACATATAACTACAACGAAAATTTGAGAATGCATGTCACCAGTAAGCCAGGAGATTCATTTTTAAGTGGTAATAATCTGTTTAAAAGATTTAGGCTTATAATTGACTATTTTCATGGGTCTCACAGTTACAAGTCAATACGTCCATTCCCACTGCAGACATTTTAAACAGTACTAAGCAGTCAGAGTTAAATTATTTGGAAAAAGATGATGCTTTGATTAAAGAGACAAAGGACCAATCAGAGATTTATTAAAAAGTCAGAATTGGTAAAACGTGTGCCAAATCATGATGGAAACTTAAGGAGTATAGAAATATGTATTTTAACTCTCTATATAGGGCAAAATATATTGGGTTACTCTGAACAGGTGGTAAAGGGTTTATGGGTTTATATTCATCAGTGTACATAAGTCCAGATATCCTGGTGCACCTGGGTATATACATGGAGCTTATCAATGGGATTTTGTGGTCATGTACAAAGGGAGATCTAGTACTTCTGAGTGTGACTCTGCAAGAACTTAAGTCAGGAGAGATTGTGTCCCAAGTATACCAAATTGTGGCAAAAATGAATACGGTAATTCCAGCCAATGCCAAAAGGTTTCATTTGAAGGCTAATAACAAAAAAAGGTCAAGAAATGCCTGGACAAGTTCCACTGTTTGTTCTTAAACATTTGAAAGACATGGGGATACAACTACTTTCCACACCTTACTTAGACGCAGGCTGTGCATTAATGCATGTCTTGGTGTACAACTAAAAAAGCAAACCCCACTGCTGCAGAAGCTCACCTTGAGCTAGGCATAATAATAAGGGAGTATTTCTATGGTTTGAAATGCACTGTTCCTGTCACTGGCAAATTACCAGAAAATGTCATGCAAAACAATAAAATGCAAGGGGAAATCAATTCACTGCCAAATGATTTATCCCGACTACAGAAAATCTGTCCCAATGAAAACAGGGAATTATGCTCATGTGGAGTTACATGGTGATTACCTTGCGCTGCCTCATTCAGTGAGACAGACATATACCAGCTTAAGGGAAGAATCACAGCTGATTTTGAAAATATTCATATAACAGAGGATAAAGTACATCTTGTCTTTCTCGAATTTCCAGATTCAGATTGAGCAGGTCATTCAGGCATGCAGTTGTGAGAGAGAAAATGGAAAAAAAAAAACTGTGTGTGAGATGTTTAGTAAGTTTGCAGATGTGTTTCAGTGATTTCGGCTAACTGAACTTCACGCTACTTTGGTACCAGCTGATCCCAGCAAGAGCCCAGTGTATGTCAGTACTGGATCCCAGAGGCATCTTATCAGCAGATACAGGAAATTCTGCACACTCTGGTGGAGAGGGGAATCATTACAGAAAACTAAATTATCAAGCACCCTTATCTTATTTACTTATTTATTTATTTATTGCATTTGTTGACCGGGAAAGTCCACTGGGCCTAAGAAGAGCTTATTTTCAGTGGAGGCCTGGGGAGAAAAGCTCCACAATATACAAAGCACCACAATATTACATACAAGAGACAATAAAATACAAATGAACAACTTTGATACATAGAAAATATTTACAAAGCAAGTGTCAACAGCATATGTGTAACACAGATTATGCACATGAACCATAAGCATGTTAACTACAAACAAAGGTCTTAGTGTGTTAGAGAGAAAGGAAGTACATAGGATGAATGTAAGGTGGGAGGTAGATATGTGGAAGATGGAGATAGTAGAAAGGTACAGTGTGATGATGTGATAGCAGATATGGCAAAGTAAATAGACAGACTACTATCTAGCAGGGAAGGAAGATGAGGAAGTTTATGGGATATGTGCAGGATAGGGGTATATAGCAGTATGAGGCTAGAAGCACAGGGGTGTAGATATACAAGTACATAGCAGGAGGAAAAAGATTGAGATGGAAGTGTGAAGTAGGTGGGAGAGAGAAACAGGAAGGTAATAGAAGAGAGTTGGAGGAATTAATTACGGATGTAGATAGTGATAGGGACCTAGAGTGGGATATCAGGTGTTTAGGTGTTTGGTAGGGAACAGGAGCATATCCACTGAGAGAAGAGATGTAATTTTAAGGATTTTTTGAAGAAGGCAGGATTGCTGATCATTCTGAGAGAGGGAGGAAGAGTGTTCCATAGCTTGGAGATGGCATAGGAATACAGCATTTTGCCAGCTGAGAGTTTGGGTTTCACTATAGACAGCAACATTTTGTTTTCTGACCTGAGGTGGTGAGTGGGATGGTATGTGGTCAGTAAGGATGACAGGGAAGGGCAGCTTTCTGGTTGGAAGATTAACTTGTGGGCTGTAGTTAATTGTAGGTAAGTGAGGTGGTGGGGAGACTCTAGCCAATTGAGTTTTTGCAGTGAAGAGCAGTGGTGTGTAGAGTATTTCGGGTTTGTAGCAAATTTGACGATTTTATTGTAGCAGGAGTCAAGTTTACTTTTTAGTGATGATTGTAGGTTGGTGAAGATGGGGGTGCCATACAGCAGAGTAGGGAGAAGAAATGAAGAGGCTAAGGCCTTTTTGGTGGAGACGCTGAGGAAATAGTCCCCACTGGAAGAGGCAAGAGTCCCGCCAAAAACAATCACCTTTTTAACCCTTTATCAGTTAGCTTCTTAACCTTTTAGCTTAAAATTACTGCAGACTTTTGCTGACATCTAGTGGTATAAGCGGTGAAAAACACTGGGGTTGGGTTAACAGCTATGGGAAAGTAGTCTCTGGGAAGGAACAACTACAGGGAAAGGCGTTTTCTGGTCGGTCAAGCCGCTAGTGTCCTAGCCCTAGAAGTCACCCAGAACATTTAGAAAGCAGAAACAAAACAGCTGAATGCAGACACCTACACTATAGGTTATAGTGAACACGTCTCTGAAGATAGCTGGAGGGACGTCAGGAATGTCTGCAGTCCAATTTTAGAGGTAAATGGTGGCACTGTGGGGGTAGCCCAAGTGGTAGTACTGGTGTTTCAAGCTGGAAAACAAAGAAAAAAGGTGCTAAGGTCAGTAATGGGAAGGGAATGAGTATTACAAACCACAGATGGATAAATGGAAGCAAATGAAAGGCAAGAGGAAACTACAGCATACTTGACTGGATAGATAGGGTTAAAGGAAAGATAGCGGGAGGGCAGTGAGATAGAAGGTGAGATGAAATATACTTACAATCAAATGAAAAGTACAGGAGGGAGGCAATAGACTTGTTCTTGAACCACAGGTACAGATTGCATACATTAATATGAGCAAAAGGGCATTGACTGTAATCCTGGCTCAGGAAATAAAGTATTTTGCATACAAATAAACCAAAATTCTCTGCAATATAGTTAATTCACTAACACCAGTGTAGCAGTAATAATGCAATTAGGTCAGTGAGTGAAATATAACATGTTCTCACAATTTCAAAGCCCAGTTCATGTCTTTCCATAAACAGATACAGCCTACTTTTAGTCAATGTAACACACGTCACTGAAACAGTGTTCTAACTGTGTGCAAAGAGTAGCAATCCCTAATCACCTTTAAATGCAGTTGGAGAATGGCCTCCCAGTAGTTACTGCTTAATCAGTACGATTGGTGATAAAAGGCAACGGCGTCCTCTGACTTGGTCTACTGCTGACAGGGTTTCTAAATGTGTGCAGCAAGTAAAACGTAGTTACTCTAATGTATCTGCAGTTGGATATTGCCCGTATAGTACATACTACTTAAGCATTGCAATGTGCTAAAATAGGCAACATCGTCCCCTAAATGTATCTGGTACTGCTACAAAGTGTACGCTGAGTGCATGAAGAAGCTGTTTCTCTACAGAGAATGTGGTTGGAGAAAGCCAGTTCAGTTTGTTTGTTTGCGTCTTTCGGCTTTTCCCGGTTAGGGGTCGCCACAGCGGAACTCCGGTCCGCTAATGACTGGCAGTAGATTTTTACGTACTGGCTTGCCGGGCCTAACGCACAACCTTCAACGAAGGAACACCCATTCATGCATGTCGCTACACAAAAGATGCTCTAACTGAGAATCGAACAGGCAACGTCTAACTGTGAGGCAACAATGCTACCGCAGCACCACCACCGCAGTAGATAAGCAGTATAATTGTGGTACTGACAAGCAACAACATCTCTAAGCTAGGCAGAATGAAGTAAGGAGTATTAAACGTGTACTAAGAGCAACAACCATTTCACAATTTCACTGCTGATTGAGAATTCCCTCAGTAATAACTATATTATCAGAGCACTTGCGATAATACAGACACAAACGTCCTCCTAAATGAGGCACTCCTTAGCGGCAATAAAGAATATCAGCAAACAACCTAGTAATGCGTTCCGCTGTGTAAGAGCAGTGTAATTCCACAGATAGTGTTGAAATGCAGAAAATAGACACCTTACAGTAATACAATAATTGCAATAGCACTTTCAGTGAATTATAAAGGCAAGATAGTACTTAGCATCTAGAATGATATAATACAGACTTACAGGCAAGCACACTATACGGAGAGACCACGGGGCGTCTAGGCAGGTGAAGGTGAACTTTGAAAATGGTGCCGCATGAGCGGCCTAGTAGATATAGATTCTTACTGGCCAATGACATATCTAGACCATTGCTTAGCTAGGTCTGGGGATGAAAAACATTTCAGGGTAATGTACATCTCAAATGGATTTTGGACCTTGAAAGTACATTCCAAGACAAGTACAACCTGGCTTTCACAATTAGAAGAAAACAGTACATCTGGAACAAGTGTCTCTTTGGGTACCTCAGCGCAGATTTCAATAACTTCCCTTCAAGACCATGGCTGATGTAGAAAGCAGAGAGAATCTAATGTACATGGATGACACGCTGTTTAAAAGTAACACTTTTGGGGAGTATCTTGTTGAAGTAACATATTTGTTAAACAGCTAAAGAATGCTGGGGTCAAACTATCCCTTACAAAAGTACAATGGCTGAAAAACAAGATCACCTACCAGGTTCCCTGGCTTTCCTGGGTGGCGAAAGCCAGGGAACCTTTTTGGCTAGGCTTATATAGGCCCCAGGGCCGACAGCCTAGTACCTACCTATGAACCTGTACAGTGTGAAATTAATTGTACCCAATTGATTATGCTATCAGTACAACAAAATAGAGGCTACCAAACATATCAATCATCCCCAAAAAAGTGAGGGAGCTTTGCAGTTTCTTGGGTATGTAATTACTCTAGGTAAGTTTTTCAGGCCAATGGAGAGGTGGCATAAAAAAGTCTGGGTATCGAGTAAAGAACAGCTAAAAACTAAGCAAGTTTTAAAAGACAGCTTGAGTCAGGCCCTGTGCCTAGCATATATACAGATGAATAACAATTTATACTTATAAACAGGGTATACTGACAGTAGCATCAGTGTTGTCCAATATTAAAAGTATGATTCTGATCACTGTGATATTACTTATACTAACAAGACACTAACAGAGATAGGAAAAAAGTTATCTGAGTGTGAAAAAGCTATCTTTTCCAGTGTATGGGCAGTGCAGTGATTCAAAAACTATATTAGTGGCAACAAGGTTGCGATACACACACAACATCAAGCCTTTGCCCTTCTGGGAAGCTAGAAATGCATGGATGATAATGTTTCTTGTAGCCAAATTGTGGCCTGGACATTAGCCATCCAGGACTAACCAGTGGAAATGAAATATGCCCAAAACAAAAAGAGCCAAACAGTCCAATGATTGGCACATCTGCTTCTCCAGTGCTCTTAAAGGAACAATAACCCTTAAAAGACTACATACCTATTTTTGATTTTGTCAGATGGTGAGGTACAATGAGGGGAATAGTGCTGAAGTGCCAGGCTTCCACTCTTCCACAAAACAATGTGAACATTGATCCACTTCTGACACCTTTCCCTCTAGTCTCCATGAGGGGATACTACTAAAATGATAGGCCCCATACTTCACAAAAGAATGTGAATGATGAGCTATCACTGACTATTCCCACATTCTGTCAAACGTTTGGCATCAGGACCCCTACTCAAATGCAAATTAAGTGTTTTTACCCCATTGTTGTACCATCCGGCTCAACAAGAAAGATGCAAAGTATCTAAACCCTCTAAGTCCTTTCTACTTATTCTTGAACACAACAAGGCCCTATTATGCTCATCGGTTTAATAAACATAATTATTTACAGTATTTGGAACACAAGGAGTGCCCACTGGAGAGAGAGAGAGACAACCCTGAAGAGTTGGGGGCAAATCTATCTAAAACATTCCATGTTTCCATATTCCTCTACTCCCATAAAAGTGTTTCCACAGAATTTTCTGTGTTACACAAAATCAAATAATTAAACCCACACTGCAGGGGGGGGGGGGGGTGAAAACTAGACATTTATATTTCATACATGGATCTTTACATCTTAGTTTTTTGCCATACATTAAATATATAATGAGTAATCGCACTTGACCAGCAGTTTAGAAAGCTGGACTGCAAATGTGAAGCTGTTTTTCAGATAGACTGACGTCATTACACAGTGTTTCTGCATATTACTCAAAAATATAATGAGGAACTTAGAGGCTTCAGTTTCTGAAGGCACAAAGCTAATGTTTATGCAAAAATGTATTCTGTAAACTTAACACAAGTGTTAAAATTCTTATTATTTATTTATTTTATTATCATTTGTTAACTGGGAAAGTCCGACTTGGAACAAAGCCAATTTTCAGCGGAGGCCCAGGGAGAAAGGCTCCAGAAAAAGTCAAGTACAAAGTTTATGGATTTTTTTTTTGTTCTGCAAGTATTTTTGTTTTGCCTTGACTAAATACTGCCTAAATAAAACAACTCTTATCTTAACACAATGCATGTAACGACTTTGTGTTTAGATGAAAAAGCAACAGTTTCTAAATATTCTTGCAAGAATGCCCTTGATTTTTTTATTTATTTACTTACTGTTAATCAGGTAAACCTATTTGGCCAGTTTCCTCTTTTAAAGTGCAGTCTGGGCACACTGTCCTGCTCAGAGTTATGTGCTAAGCAAAAAGAAGCAACAGAGGCTGAGGTATTCAAACTATGATGAAGCTAGGTGGCAGTTCAAAGTCTCAACCTTCTGCACTAAACTTCCAAACAAGAAATCTGAAAACACGTCTCTGTGATACATAAAAAAGAATGAAGATAACAGGAAGACAGAGACACACGTCTCTGGTTTACGCAGATATAATTGGTCCGATCCATGGAAACGACTGATTTCAGGTAGTATTGGTATCCAGAATGTACCGCATCCCTCATTACAGTAGGTTGAGTGTGCGTGCAAGTGCAACAACAAAAATGAGACAGACAGAACTGACAGCTACCTATGGTTACTACAGCAAATGTAGCCCAGACATATGAGTTTGTTTCACTGATGTTAACATTCAGATAACTACTGCACACGTTGGAACAGTCTTGAGTTCTAAATACAGTCCTAAACGGGTCCTGACAGCAGAGCTGTTAGTATGGAGGAAGTGTGTTTTTCAGTGCTAGCAGCCACTAGTTTTAGGAAAACAGTCTGATCCTTAGAGGGTAACCTGAGGTGTGTAGGATTTAACACACACAAGGCTTGATGACCTTCTCAGGGGATTATATCACAGATATAGCTGAGGGCAAACAACATGGAAGTATGTATATTCTGACTACATGCCACTCGGGGGGAATCAAAATGAAGGGCAAAACAGCACTTTAGATCAGCCAAGGAACAGCGTCTGGCAGGTGGCAACACAGAGAAAACAGATGGTAAAAAAACGAAGAGGTGAATGCACCACAGCGTCACAATCTGCATGCCATTTTATGTGCCTGTAGCTAAAGCAGAACATAATGCTGGGCTTGAAGCCATCTAGCAGCAATTTTTTCATGTTCGTGTTCATCACATCTGCTGAGTGCAGGACAAATGGCTGAAAATGTCATGGGAGAATTTCTGTTTATGGTCAGCTTGTCAAATTTCCCTTCCCTCCATGGGGCTACCTGTAAGGCAGGATTGGAATTTCTCCTTACACCTGAAATACAATTTTGGAGCAGATTACGTTAAGAGCAGAGAGTACAGTTTTGTACCTACCATAAATGTAGATGTCCGAACAGGATTGCATCTGCAGTCCTTACAAATGGGTTGTCCTGTCGTCAGGCAGCCCTTCGGTCGGCCGGATTCCAAAGTCTGGGTCTGGCCTCGGCTGGTGTCGCACTTCACCCGACGTCATAGCTGCAGTTCTTCGGGTATAAAGGCATCAGCCGACGCCATTTTCCTCAGTGTTTCTTGCCCCAGATGCCAGTTGCCCTCTTGGATAGCTAAATTTTGGATAAATGCCAATGTTTCCAAATAGTAGAAGGCAAACACAAAAATAATCATGTATGTACATATATACAAACAAATACACCATAAGAGATCCCCCCCCAGCTAGCTATTAGGTGGGCAAATACCCTAGGAATACCACAGAGGTGAAGGAGGGTGGGTAATCCTGACTGCAGATGCAATCCTGTTCGGACATCTACATTTATGGTAGGTACAAAACTGTACTATGTCCTTCAAGGATGCATCTGCAGTCCTTACAAATGGGTAGAATACCATAGCCAAACTAGGGGAGGAGGAAGAAGAAATTATGGTGTAGTAAGGATCCCTTGCAAAACAGCAGTGGCAAACCCTGCTCGGGATCTAGAGTATAAAGGTAAGTTATAATGCTTGGCAAATGTATGCACGGAGGTCCAAGTAGCAGCCTCTATAATGCCCTTGGTAGCCACTCCTCGTAAGAAAGCTGTGGTAGTGGCTGTAGCCCTTGTAGAATGAGGCCTTATGTTCTGTGGAATTTGTTTTCCATGGTAGGAGTAACAGAATCTAATGCAATTTCCTATCCACTTGGAGATTGTCTGTTTGGAAATTGCTTTTCCTTCCCTTCCTGTTGCATATGCTACCAGAAGCTGGTCAGTTTTTCTATTGCCCTTGGTTCTGTCCAGGTAGTAGCGTAACTGTCTATGTACATCCAAAGTATGCAGCAGTCTTTCCCCCCTGTTCTGTGGATTGGGGAAGAAGGTAGGTAGGTGGATTGCCTGGTTTGAAGACACTCTGGATACCACCTTAGGCATAAATGTAGGATTAGTTCTCATGGACACTCTATCTTGATGGAAGATTAGGAAGGGTTGTACTGCCATTAAAGCCTGTAGCTCAGAAACCCTTCTTGCTGAGGTAACTGCCAGCAGGAAAGCAGTTTTCCAGGATAGGTGTTGAAGATCTGCTGTTGCTGCTGGTTCGAAAGGGGGGAGTGTCAATTTTTCTAGCACAAAGTTCAAGTCCCATGCTGGTAATGGTGGTTTCCTAGGAGGTTTTACATTCTTAATTCCTCTCAGAAACTGCCTGAGTAGAGGATCTTGAAAAGACAGGGGGATCGAAGCTGTATTCTGCAGAAATAGCTGATGCATGTATCTTGATGGAGGAATAGGACAGGCCTGTATGGAAAAGCTCTGCCAAATACTCCAGGAAGTTGGCAATGTCTACCTTTGACACATCTTTGCCCCTCTCGGTACTCCAAATGAGAAACCTTTTCCATTTTCCTGCATAGTTCCTTCTTGTTGAGGGTCTGCGGGCCTCAAGGATAATGTCTTTAACCCTTTGGGATAAATCTGGGTTAGTTGCTCTTATGTAATGTTCCAGGCAGTCAGTTGCAGAGTTTTCAGGTTTGGATGCAGGATGTTGTAGTCGCTCTGAGTTAACATCAAAGGAATCAGGGGTAGTGTCCACATTTTCCCCCCGAGACATGCTCCTCAGTAGTGGGTACCAATGTTGTCTTGGCCAATCTGGAGCTATCAGAATGATCCTTGGACGTTCCTCTTTGATTTTCAATAGCACCTTGTGCATCAAAGGAAGAGGTGGGAATGCATATGCTGTCAGGCCTTTCCAACTGAAGGATAGAGAGTCCACCTTCCAAGCAAGTGGGTGGTACGTCCTTGTGCAGAATTTCTTGAGCTGGTGATTGAGTGGGGATGCGAATAGGTCTATTTGTGGCAGTCCCCATTTCTTTGTGATGACCTTGAAGATGTCCGGGTGTAGCATCCATTCGTGAGCATCCGAGGTAGTTCTGCTTAATATGTCTGCTAGGATGTTTTCTTTTCCCGGTACAAAAATTGCTTGTAACTGAATGTTGTAACTTAGAGCCATATTCCATAGGTCCAGTGCCATCCGGCATAGAGGGTATGAATGAGTGCCTCCCTGTTTGTTGATGTACCACATGACTGTGGTGTTGTCTGTCCTTATCATCAACTGGCCTTCTTGGAGGAATGGTCTGAAATTCTGGATTGCTAGTTTTACTGCCAGCATTTCTTTTTGATTTATGTGCAGGTGCAGCTGATCTGGAGTCCATAAGCCTTGTATGCACTTGTCCAGCATGTGGGCTCCCCAACCGAGGTCTGAGGCGTCCGTTGTGATGGTTTGGCTTGGTTGAATGCTGTGAAAGGGCAAACCTGGGTTTGACTGGCATGCCTGAGCCCACCATAGGAACTCTTGTTTCAGGCATGGAATTAGTGGTATTTCGGTTTCTAAGCTGTGGCTGTGTTGAGACCATAAATTCTTTAGGTACCACTGTAGCTTTCTCATATGCAGTCTGGCATGGGGGACCAGGATTATGTATGATGACATGAAGCCCAAGGCCTGCAGTACTTTCCTTGCTGTTAGTTTGTTCTGCTTTGTTAATGCCAAGAAGTAGAGAGGAAGTTGTTCTTGTTTTTCTGCAGTTAGGAATGCCATCTGTTTTACTGTGTCCAATTCTGCACCTAAGAAGGTTATTCTTTGGGATGGTATCAGTCTTGACTTTTTTATATTGACTGTGTATCCCAGGGCTTGTAGTAAGCAAATGACTCTTTGTAAGTCTTCTGTTAGTTTGTTTTTGTTGTCCGCTTGTATCAGGCAGTCGTCCAGGTATGGATATATTTGGATTCCCTGAAGCCTGCAGTGAGCGATTACTGATGCCAGGCATTTCGTGAACACTCTGGGCGCAGTAGATAAGCCAAAGGGCAATGCTGAGAATTGATAATGCTCTGATCCTGCAAGAAATCTGAGGTATCTTCTGCAATTTGGTCGTATGGGGACGTGCAGGTATGCCTCCTTGAGATCTAGAGTTACCAGCCAATACTCCTTGCCCAGCATGGGAAGAAGTTGCTGTAGGGTCAGCATTTTGAATTTTGGAACAATGATGAATGTGTTTAAAGCGGACAGGTCGAGAATAGGCCTCCATTTTTCTCTTTTCTTGGTACCAGGAATAGTCTGGAGTAAAATCCCTTGCCTTGTTCCATAGATGGTACCCTTTCCACAGCTCTCATCTTTGCTAATTGAGCTATTTGTTTTAGAGCTTCTGTCTTTTGATTTGGTGGTAGGTTTGGCATTCCTCTTTTTCCTGGTAAAGTGTGGAAATGAAACCTGTAGCCTTGGTCTATAGTTTGCAAAATCCACTTGTCTCTTGTGATATAGTGCCAGTTTTTGAAAATAAGGCTAACTTTCCGCCTAAGGGTGCTGCTATTTGTTCCCTGGTAGGCGGTGCCAGAGCCAAGTCACTGTGATTGTCCTGTTGCAGTGGTAGTAGTTATGTCTGTGCCTCGTTGGTTGTTACCTTGCCACTGGCGTCCCCTGTAGGCACCTCCTCTGGATTGATTTCTGCCTCTTGAACGCCCATTCCTGCCTCTCTGAGTTTTAGAGGAGTCTGGAAAGGACCAATTTTTGGAAGGCCAGTTCCTGCTAAACCTTGGAGGCTGAACCTGTAAGAAATCTTTCACTGTTTGTACAGATTTTGCCTTCTCTTCCATTTTCTTCAGTACCTGTTGAGCAGGAGAACCAAATAAACTGACCTTATCCATAGGAGCATCTAATAGTTTTGCTTTAACATGATCCGGCAAGACCTGTTCTTTCAACCATGCATGCCTTCTTATAACTGTGCCAGTCATGGCTGATCTAAAGGAAGCCTCCAGTGCATCATAGCCACATTTTAAGGAATGGTTACTAACCTGCTGAATGTTATGCACCATTTCTAGAACATATTTCTTATCTAAAGAATCATCAGAGGACAGTTTCTTAGTTAACTGATCAAGCATAAACTCCTGGTATTGGATCATATGAAACTGACAGTTCAATGCCCTAGCTGAGAGAGTAGCAGAGGTGTATACTTTTTTACCCCATCTCTCTAAGGACCTGGATTCCCTTTCAGAAGGGAGAGGGTTTTTAACTGAGGTCGAAGCTACTGCCTTAGGCCCCTGGGAGATAGTCTCGGGATCTGCAAAAGGAGCCTTGTATAAATGGTGATGAGTGTCCGGGACCCTGTAGAACCTATCGGGCTTAGCAGGGGCTGGAGGTAAAGTATCAGGAGCAGTGCAAGCATCATTAAATGCATCATCCACAACAGGAAGAATTGGAGGTATAGCTAAAGGCCTATGTTGTGGTAAATGCAAAAAGGTCCTAAGCCTTTTCCTTGAATCTGAGAAATCTTGTCCCTGCCATTGGAATTGCTCTCTCATGGCATGTAAAGTTTCCCCAAAGGAAAATTCCTCTGGTGGAGAGGCAGAAGGAATCGATTCCTCAGCATCGGAATCTTCATAAGTAGAAAAAGGAGCCTCTGGATGGTCTGTATTGTCTGTATCATCAGAAGAATCATCTGAGGACACTGGCTCAGGGGGGTCTGCTCTAGGTCTCTTTTCTGGAGGTTGAGAGGCCCTGTCTGGGTGAGATTGGGATCCCCTTATTAAAGAGATGAGATCCTCTGCCAGAGTAAGCATTTGGGAACTGGAACTGGGCCTGTGAGAGGGGGGCTTAACAGGTACAGACTTAGAAGTTTTGGCTGCTTTAGCCCTGGCAAAGGCCTTTATAGACATGGCTGCAGGCGGCCTAGCAGCACCACGTGCAGGGGTAGACACATCCAAAGGGATGGTGTCCGATAATTCTTGTGAAACCACAGTAGCAGGTAGAACTTCAGAGGCCGATTCAACCAGGGTAGAAGGGGCCTCGGTAGTAGTCATGGATTCGGCTGAAGATAGAACCGTTTGCTCAGTTTCGGCCGAAACCGAGACACTCGCGGTTTGCTTAACCGTGGTTTCAGCCGAAACCGCGGACCGCGAGTGTCGGTCCTTTTCTTTGCGTTTCTTAACAACTTGAGAAGTCGGAGGATCCGACGGCATTATGTACGCAAAATCTGAGCTGAAAAACTGTTCAGCAAACTCCGACCGACGTCTAAGCGTCCGTCGGTTGAAAGAAGCACAGGCTAGACAAGCTGCTACGTCGTGGTCTGGGCCTAAACAAGGTAAGCAGTAAGAGTGGAAATCTTTATGAGGTATTTGTTTCCCACAAGTTAAACAGTTATTCACTTTTTCTGACATCGGCTGAGGCAAGAAAGAGTCCCCAACGGGGTACTTAGCTTTTAGAAGTCTTGAGTAGTATTCGGTAGTAGTAATCTCTGGATCTGACCGACCGGCACTTGCGAACAGCTTCTGCTTCGGGCGCCACGCGGCAAGAAAGACTGAAGAAAATGGCGTCGGCTGATGCCTTTATACCCGAAGAACTGCAGCTATGACGTCGGGTGAAGTGCGACACCAGCCGAGGCCAGACCCAGACTTTGGAATCCGGCCGACCGAAGGGCTGCCTGACGACAGGACAACCCATTTGTAAGGACTGCAGATGCATCCTTGAAGGACATGTGCAAGTAGGCACTGACCCCTGCATGACTGGTGAAGTGAGTTTTTGTCTAATGAAAAAAAGGACTATCATTGATTAGACTGCTGCATTTCCATGCTTTTTACAATGCCTGTGTCTTTCTGCAGGAAGTGAAAATGGCCCCCTGTTTTACAGCAGAATCCAGAAAGTAAGACTGAAAAGTAAACCATTACTCAAATACGAGCAATGAAGCTTTGCAAAGCTAATGGCAGGAAAAAATAAGGTGAAGGTCATGTAAAGAGAACCTCAGTTAAGTATAAAATGAACATATATCATAAAATTACAAAGGCAAAATGTATGATATAAATGTGTGCTTGTATTTATTAAGACAGATTGAACAGATGGACTCCATGGGTAAAATATTCTCAGACCAGATATACTGCTGTGTTTGATTGAAAAATCATACTGCGTTGGTTGAGATACATAATACAAAGCTGTCATCTTTCCAAAGAACTCATCTTACTAGATACAAAGCTGCATATCAGGCAGAGCAAGCTACATTTTACACCAACCTTTTACCAAAGAATTCAAGCAAGTTGTGCAAGGAAACATAAATTCAGTAAACACAGAATGTGAATCACTGACTAGAAATACATTATGACATTTATTTTAACACATATTAAAGAACAGAAACCATTATAAGAAATGTGATGCTTAGGAACTTCAACTGCATTGGTGGTGTACACTTCGGATACCCAGCTCCTTTTGAGAATACTGGCATTTTATATGATGTATGCTGCTAAAGTTTAGCTCACAAGCACACAGTTATATACATATGTTTTGTGGAGTTGGAACATAAAATTAAATGGCCTTGTAAGCTATCAGAAGTACACTGAAGGTGGCAGCTGAGAGCACACCACAAAAAGATGTAGACCGTCTAGGCTGTTCCGGTCACTAGTCAGGTCATCAGAGCCACAGAAAAACATGAAGTAAACCTAGTGCTGCAGTGATCATTTACAATTATAAAAACAAAGAATGTCATCACTAGCATAAAGCACCTAGCATGACAGAAAGATTAGTATCGACTGTGCTTCATTGGTGGTTTGTCCCCCAAAATATTACCACAACCCCTCAGAATGTAAGACAGCAGAATACACATCAGCATTTACAGTCAGAAACAGGGCAACTGTTGCTTTCATGTCAGATGTGCAAACCCCCCTGCAAAAAAAATGTATCCACATCTAAGTAGTAGTAAGGTAGAAGGGCAGGGATAGCTGAGTCACTGTTTCCTGAATGAACTCAATAATATTTTCATAGGTGATCTAAGCTATCCAGTTACATGCTGCCTAAACAACATGTCCTACATGGATCGACTCAAAGCCAATTCACTACACTTGGTATCTTACTGACTGCTAGTAGGTGACCTGTATCTGGCATCCAAGGCATCCAATGACCCAGTATTGATGGATTCACTGCACATCAGCAAGTCAAATGGCATCAGAAATATTTGGCCTAGGGATCTAATACCTCTTCAACAACATCAACAGAATGGTTTGGAGGGACAGGCATACCTCATAGAGGATACCACTGCTCTGAAACAGACTTCCCATCCCTGTCCATATTCAAGAACAACTTGAATCTATGGATGGAAAACAGAACATTTACCCTAGGACTGCCCCCTGTACCACTAATGGACAGAGGCAACTCCTAAATGCTTTATCCTATGCATGGGTCCCCTCAAATTATCTATGGTATGAGCCCAGTTATTTTCATTAGGGGTAATATGTAATTATTGACCATGGGATGGGTAAGGCCAGTCTGTAACCAAATGGGATAAGTTAATTTGAGCACAAAACGGTAAATTGGCTAGGCTTGAAATAACCCGCAAGGGCAGCTAGCCTAGTACTTACCTATGAACCTATAAGATGCATATGTGACAGAATTAATGTTCTGCTATCAGCATTAGAAATACAAGAGTATTGCACAGAAAGTGGCAAAACACAGCACCATACACTATAATACAGGCAAGTCAAAACTGACCTGCCATTCACTGTAAACCAGTAAACAACCACATCAGTTTGGCCATTGTTTTTCACAAAATATTTGTAAGCTTCCTTACACAGGAGTCCATTGTTAGTGTTACATGTGAATGAACATGCTTATGTGCCTAAACCTGATGTACATTTAGTCACCTGAAATGGATTTAAGTGATAATACTTCTATGAATGATAGTGATGTCCCTCAGGAACTCCCATGTGAATACACTGCTTAAAATGAGAACACAAGAAAATAAATGACAGCTCTGATACTCTGTAATTACGATATACTGCTGGAAATATCTGAAACAGAATGAGTCTTAGAATTCTTATAAAAGACCGTTATCACCCACAAACGTGGTAGCTCTATGTATTACTGACGTTTCTCACGCATGAATGCAGAACTAGCAGAAGCTGCAAGCTTCTGTTTTAAGGAGAACCTCAGTGTTGCTCAGCCGGTATACAAATCAGTTGTGGAACTTGTGCTACACAGGAGAACTGCACATTTCACAAGAAGTGAAGTGGCATCCACAGAACAAAAATAGCATTTAACATGTCAAAGTGCTTAAGATCACTATTTCAGTCTTTCAAACCTAACCATAGTCTAGTGCTTTCAGATGCAATTAGCTGTATTAACCTGCCTCTCGTATACAATATCTTCTTAAAGTTTCTGTTTGCTAATAAGACTTTACTTTGAAAAATGATACTTGACATAAGCTTTTTTTTCCAGACAGCATGATATACTTTAGACTCTGTGGTAAATTCAGATTTTTCATACATTGATTCCTGTGTGTCTTTAATACGGCCACCATTAAAAACAATTATTAAGGCTCTGGTTGCTGCTGGTTTAAATTTGACTTCATGTAATGCATTTTTATTAAGAAATGGTACAAGAAAAGAGCACTTTCTGTCTGGGAAGAATGACTAATGGGGTGCCATAGGGTTCTGCCTTTAAGCAACTTAGGTCTTGTCTTTATTATCACTTCATCCTGGGTGGGATACTATTAAAAAAAAAAAGATACTACAACCAACTTTTACTATGTTCAGGTATTATGAACTGTGCAATATAATCAACTATAAAACCTGCAACAGGAAAGAAAGAATTTAGAAAACAGTGTATCGGTTGCCAACAAATGCTCCCACCATATAATCTGTGTAACCTTAGAGAAGAATATATTGAAGTTAGGATCTGCAGGCAAAGCCTCACATAGTAAAATCATTTAGTGTATGATTTTAGGACTCAGTGTCATCAAAAATTGTTTACATTTAAATTGCTGAGGGAAGTTTTGGCGACCACGGTGGGTCGACCCGTGTTGCTTATCCTTCCCTTGTGCGAGTTCTTTTTCAGCGAATGCTCAGTGCATTCGCAAAAATGAGGCCGGTCATTGAACTAGAGATCGCAGTACAGTGGGGATCGGGAAATGTACCCTTTTCCCCACTGTAGTGTGATCTCGGTGTTGGAATATATATTTTGCAGGGGTGTAGGGGGTACCCTGCAAAATCCTCAAGTTATGTCTGGTGCAGTGTAGGACTGCATTCTATGAATGTTGCGTAAGGTCGAATTTGCATATTAATTTGTGGATTTGACATTTTGCACATCAATACACTCCATTTTCGGTTTTCCAAGTCGATAGTTATGATAGTAAACTATCAAAAACATTTTACACCTTCCCATATACTCTCTCTCTTTATCACATCTCTTTGGTAGAAAAATCAGTACCATCTCATTTGTGATTCCAGTAAATAAGGCCTTACGCTTTGGGAAAAGTGCCAGGCATTGTTCTTATGTGATATGTAATATACTGTTGAAATTTATTAGTAGGAGAAAATAAAGTGACCAACTGAAACAGCTTATAAAATTATCTTTAATACTTTTAAACCATACGGTAGAGAGTCGATTATCTGAACTAACTGGGACCTAGGGTAGTTCGGATAAGCAAACTGTTCGGATAATCAAACATATAATTGAACCAGATAACAAACTTCTAAAATCTTGTTTTTCTCTGGATGCAGAAATACACTTTTCAACCATTCAACGATTTCAGTGAACAATAAGGAATATTTTTCACAGCTGGCTACAAGCTCAAAAAACATGCTCAAGCAAATACGTATAATGTTTATATATTCAGACTTTATGATTTTTCCTACCCAAAACTTTGGAAGGCTGCTTCAGATAATAGATGTTTCAGATAATTGACTGTCTACTGTACTAATATTTGCACTGAGATTACACTCTTGTAGCATGGTGGGATGTGTGTGTTAGAATAATGGGACAGTGTCTGCTACCATTTGCACAAGGCACTGATTTTTTGTAACAGTTTGAAAAGAAAGAAATAAAAAAGTTGAATTCAGTCAATAATGTGATTCAATACCTTGATTATTTGACTAACACGGGTATCATAAAAATGCTCTAGGACAGCCTTCTCAAATACAATTTGCCTACAATTACCCAAAAAGCATCAGTTACCAGAAGAAGATGAATGGCTAATACCATCTGTCAGACAGTATCTAAAGAAAGTCCACTACAGAAATCTGTAAAACATACAAAACAGACATGAAGGGAGGAGCCCAAGATTAAACAAATCAACACTTCTTTGTGTCTTAAACTTACTGTGCAATTGGATAAGGGATTGTTGCCCAGAGGCACTGCATTTTTATGCTGTGTGCATTTAGTGATTCACTTTGTACCAACAGATATCAAAGTTTCCTGGTAAATTTACTGCAGAAATGTTGGGTAGTGGAAAAACAACCTTAAGAAGTACTTCAGAAAGTCTGTGTTATTATGGAAGCTTGTAAATGTGGTACAGCAAACGTACTACTCAAGAGCTACACAGCAATGTTTGTATTACCTGAACCTTTTGTGCTAAAAATGCTGTTTTATTACTATTTGTTATCTAAGCTGTACTAACGTCTACATGATGCACAGAAAAATAGATAAAGCTGCAAACATTCTACAAAAAACTGTAAGCATCGAAGAGTTTCACTATCTAAGAAAGTTTTAAAAATATTATTCTTCAGCCTCATAAAGGCTGTTTGTACTAGGCTTGTAAGGCTTTTCATGATGAAACCATTTTGATAACCTTGAATTTGACTAGAAAAATGTCCTCACCTAAGGCCAGTACTATATAATTTTGTTTGATTTTCCAAAAGTGAGACAGATATGGAATGCTCTAGGATGATCCTTTTAAGGCTTTAAAAATGGTTGTAATTTCCATGCTGACCATTTAAACTGTATGTCCCTTTTTCCAGTCACATGAGGCAGGTTTGTTATGTGGACATATACTTTGGTATAAATGTATGATTTTAAGCTGTCCTATCACTACAGCTACAAACTACAGCATATACTGCTGAGACGGAGCTGTTCTGAGTTATGGTTTCTTTCGCAGTGACAGAGGAGAAAGGCTAGCACAAACCTGCACTTATGTGCTCACAACAGAGGAGAAAGGCTAGCACAAACCTGCACTTATGTGCTCACAAAATAAAGCAGCTAATCTACAAGCATGATTTTCAGGTGTGGTTATTCTATTTCATATGTATGTGGTTAAGAATGTTAGAAAATATAGTCAAACCCACAGGAATGCATCATATGTGTCAGAAACAAAAAGGTGCCATTGCTCTGTTCAAATTTCCTTATCTATCAGGCAAAGCATGAAACATTTCTTTGGCTGCTTCACCAAAAATGTATCTGTGACAGTCCCTCATAAGAGGATGTGGTTGATGAGATATACTTGCCTTTATTCAAAATAAAAGCTTGACCTTTTTAACAGATGTAAAGAAAGAAGGAAAAAAATAACGGTATGCTTACATTGGCATGTACATAATATATTCATAAAGTGACCACTAATGCTGTTAATGCACCCAGCAACAACACATGACCTGCACAAGTAATACACATTCCCAGTATTCACACACATCAGAGCATTTTGTTTACATGAAGAAGTGACTTGAAAACTAAAGTTACCAAACACTTAAGCTCCATGAAGAATAATGATACATAATCCTTAGCGCCAACCATTATTAATCAGGCACAATGGAAGTTTAGTTATCTTTCACAGTACAGGTACCACATTTACAAATTGGAAGCATTAAAAAAGGCCAGGGATTTCTTACTGCATAGATTAGAAGTACAAAATTAAACTGTGGATTGCTTAAAGGGGAACTCCACCCAAAAGTCAAGTTTTTCTTTCCATCATGGATTGGACAGAGGGTCATCATCGGAGTCTGCACGTTTCAAATATGCACACTGTGGGTATACCCACGCTCTCATAATTGTAGATTTGTTGAGCGGCTTTTGTTCATTTTTTTATCTCAGTTTGTGAGAACCACATGCACTTACATCTGCCAGTTGAGAGGTCACCGGGGCTGCTGTCAGAGCTTTATCCCTCTATGCTTCCAGGGCTACCAGAACTTCTTTTCTTCCTTCAAAAAATCTTCACTGCTGTATTTCCTTAACTTCAGTGTTTCAAATGAACTAAGTTATATCTGAGTTTACTTTGCAATTATCCACCACCTAAACTCATTTACTTATTGTTACTGTTGTGTACAGTGCACTCATTTTCTTATACTTACTATTGTATACATACTGCATAGCACATTTATTATGTTCATTTCAGTCATCTAAAAACAAAGTTAGGCCTCATCAGTTTATTTATCAAAACAGATAACTTGAAAAAGCTTTAAAAAAAATCTTTTTGTAGGGAGGTAAGCCGTATGCACCACCCATTCAAGGGGCCCCTGATATATATCATCTCTACAGCCATATAGTAGTGGGGAAAATAGAAAAACTCAACTTTAGTACACTCTCGACTTGCAAAATTATATGTGCATGTGGCTCTGACAAACTGAGATAAAAAAAAAAAATCAAACAAAAAGCCACTCGACAAACCTACAACAGTCACAGTGCAGATATGTCTTCAGTGCACATATCTGAACTTTACAGCACAGTGTTAAACTCTTCCCTGTGCATCACTTAATTCTACTAGTAAGTGGTATTGACTTCAAGTATGCTATTTTTGTTTTTCTCTATATTACTGACCTGTCAATTTTTCATTCTACAACTGTTGGAATTTTGCTTTTGACATGAGTCAAGGCTGAAAAGAGTCTTTTGGGCAGCTTACCTACCCAGGAAAACAACAAATATATACATAAATAAATACACACTAAAATTACAGCAATTTTGAAGAAAATACATTAAACTGGATGCTGCATCCCAGCATAAAGTATAGCAATCTTTGAGTTAGACAGAAAACAGGAAGTTACAAATGGGGAATCCACTTCTATAAAAAGGTCAGTCACATTCTGGGACCACTCCCTTTTGCTATTTACTTCTCTTAGGTCAAAATATGTGTCA
Organism: Protopterus annectens; assembly: GCF_019279795.1. Lineage (NCBI taxonomy): Eukaryota > Metazoa > Chordata > Ceratodontiformes > Protopteridae > Protopterus > Protopterus annectens. Next base: position 709,263,354 of record NC_056725.1, read on the forward strand.
AGGACCTCTGGTTGACCAAATCTGCAGATGACTGCAAATTAGGAGCAGTCATAGAATCCCTCACTGACAATAATGTTCTCCATTACGGGCTGTCTCAGACAAATAACATGTGTCAGAACCATGGACCAAAACTAGATACTAAGAAATGTGTGACAGTATCCTTTGGGAAGTCATGCACCCCTAACTATCATATTGACAGCATACCGCCCAGAGTCAACCCATTAGTCATGGACTTGGGCCACAGACAGCAGTTTAGCTTTTGACCATCATGTGTCTACAGTAGTGAGGAAATCATTCTGTGTTGTGCAACTTTTAAACAAAGGTGTGGCATCTAGTTCCAAGGAGGTCACTGTTCCACTGTATTCAGCATTCATTAGACCTGTCATTGAGTATAATGTCCCCTTTGGTATGTACCTAACCAGGCACATCAAACAAATGGAATGTCCACAGAGGTACTTCACTAAAAGAATACAGGGCATAATAACATGTCCTATGCAGACCACCTCAAAGCCCTATTCTTATATTCTTTCTCCTACAGGCTGTTGAAGGAAGATCTATGCCTGGCATATAAGGCATTGTTGGACCTCACCCTGATGAATTCCCTGCATATCCACAAAACAAACAGCACCAGAATTACCCATTCTAAAGACTTAAACCTTGCCTGTGATATAAATAGGACCTGCTGGAGAGACACGTATGTATCCCAGAGATTACCCCGTCTATGGAACAGGCTCCTCATCCATGTGAACCAGAGCTCCTCCCTAACCCAATCCAAGTGTCAGCTGAACAACTGGATGAGGAAGAGGAAATTCATCCATAGTTTGGCACTTGTCTCAAATGGACACAGGCAACCTGTAAATGGTTCATTTTCCAGGCCCCTGCTTGTAAATGTTTCATCTCCCAAGCACCTGGTTACACTTATCAAGAGTAATAGAGCATGGCCAGGCTTAAAAAGGCCCTTGTGGTCATTAGCCTAGTAAATACCTATGAACCTATGAACTTATGAGCATCAGTGCGGGGAGGGAGGCACAGTCTCCATATCAGGAATTAAAAAGAGAAACATTTTTTCTATTCATCACAGTAGTGAAGAGATGACACTTGCTTTTTAGTACTGTGAGATTCACAATAGGTTTCATGTTTGAAACAGGGAGCCTATAGTACTGGCTGAAAGAGCTTTCCTGTATAGTACAGGAAAATTAGTACAGCTTTTGCATCAAAGTGGCTTTTAAGAGGAATGAAAAGAAAAACAATCCTAAGAGTCTGCTCTCTGAAGCAGGTAAGTGGGCAGACAAGGTTTATGTATTGGGCCATACAAAAAAAATCTTGTTTTCCCACCTTACTGAACTAGAATAGTCCAGTCTTCAGAGTTTGCTGATCTCTGGGCTTTGGCTTGGTTCCTGTGCTATTCCATATCCTTATTTGGATAAAGGGAAGCTTCTTTGTTCACCAGTGGGAGTGGGGAGCACTGAGCAGCCTATTTGTCCATAGAGCAGTGGTTCCAGCCAGAAACTTGTAGTCTATTGGCCATTTTGGGTCAATTCCTAGCTCTTTTCAACCCCCTGCTATAAAGCCCACTTTAGCGCGCTTTTGCGTGATTTAGCGCAGAGTTGCCCATAGAGCACCATCGGGCAGCGCCGGTTAAACAAGGTTAAACTATTTCTGGCTCCGTAAAGTCTGCTTTTCAATTTTTCCCTTAGAACTTCTCTACTTGCAATCTAAACAGTCTATTCTCTATCTCAAAAGCTCAGCACTTGATCCTAAAGCATTTTTATATAGGTAAAGCTCAGCACTTGCTCCTAAAGCATTTTTATATAGGTAAAGTACTTGTATACTAAACAAAGTACTACATTAGCCTAGAATCCCCTTGAGTACCCATTTCCCTATAGGTCCCTTCTGACTCAGTTACACAGCAAACTTTATCACTTTTTCTAGCATGTCGAAGGGTCAGTTGCTAGCGTCCTCTCCTGTTCAGCTGGTAAACCTGGGCATCTTGAGGCAATGTTACAATTGCCTCATGTACACAGACAACCCACTCCTTCTCCCACAAAACACAAATACACGTGAGAGATGCAACTATATAGCCAAACTGGAGGCTGAGCTCTCTCAACTCAGGACTGGCAAGACCAGACAGGAGGAGAAGGAAACCACGCACACCACAAACCCAGTTTCACATAGAACTATCACAACTGCAAAACAAACACATAAACACACAAAGACATACTCGGAGGCACTGATCAAAAATCTACCAAAACTGCAGAGGCCTCCAAAGCAGACACCCAAGCAACTGCCACCTCAAGACATAAGACATGCAACACATAGTTCTCAAAGTCAGTGTGCTAAACAGTCACAGCCCTTAAGGCCAAACACAATGCCAGACACACTTGTTATAGGTGACTCCATAGTCAGACACACTGACGTCCCACTCACCAGACTGAACAAGGAAAAGATCACAGTAAGCTGCCTGTCAGGCGCTAGAATCCGCCACATAACACAAGCACTCAGGTCACTCCACAGCAAGTACAAGTATGACTCAGTCATTGTCCATGCCGGTGTGAACGACCTGAGGCACCTCCCTGGACTACATGAAAGAGACATAGAGGCGCTCTCAGATTATGTAGCCCAGGCCGGTATGACCCTGACCCTGAGCAGTATCCTACCCTCACCAAGAATGATGCCACAATACAGAGACAAAATGATCAGCTTTAATAATTGGCTTAATTACTGGTGTCATTCTAAGGGGATCCAATGTCTGTCTGCCTGGGATGACATGCTTGACAAGCCACGCTGCTTGGCAAGGGACGGCTTGCACCTGTCACCCCTGGGCTTCTGGATATTGGCAAAGGCTCTTGCCACCCCCATAGTGCCTTTTTTAGGCAAGGCTCAAATGATAAACCTACCGCCCTAGAAAACAAAATGGAGAAAACTAAGGGTAATACTGCTCAATGCCAGAAGTCTAAACCTCAAGATGCACGCCCTCGAAGCCCTCCTCAGTATGGAGAACATCGATGTCTGTGCTGTGACTGAAACCTGGTTCAAGGCTCCTGAGAGCACCCCAGCACTATCAGGTTATACCTCGTATCATGCGTTCCGGCCCCAAAATCCGGACCGAACCACAAAAGGAGGGAGAGTATCCATATTCATAAAGGATACCCACACCTCCAGGTTAGTAGCAACGTATGAAGCATCGGAGACCATCCAGGTGCAATTAACCATAGGTAAAACTGCCCTACAGTTTGTAATATGCTACAGACCACCTTCTCAAACTCAGGAAACCCACACAGCCTTCCTGAAGACACTGGAGAGTATGAATGTCTCTCCAAACACCATCATATTGGGTGACTTCAACTACCCAAACATAGACTGGGAACATTACTCAAGCCCCAACACCCTAGCCCAAAGGTTCCTTGAGTTCATAAACTCAAATGCTATGGAACAACTAGTCACCATTCCTACAAGAGGAGAAAATATACTAGACCTGATCATCACAAACATGGGGACAAAATGCTCCACACCGGAAGTATATCCCTCATTGGTGAGATCAGACCATAAGTTAATCTCACTGGAGATCCACATCCCGCCCCCACCCCCAGCAAAAAAGACCACAGTGAAGAACTTCTCAAAAGCAAACTTCACACTTCTTAAGACTGGAGTGGTATCCTTCAAGGCCCCCGAGCCAGTGGAAACCACAACCCACGCTGCTGAAACCCTTACAAATGCCTTCTACGAGCACCTCCAGGAATGTATGGATCAAGCAATTCCTAATAAAATCAAGACCCTTTCCACCAAAGGCAGGCCGGTCTGGTGGACTCCAGCCATAAACAAACTCTACAACAAGAGGAGAAAGCTACTACATGACAGAGCAAAATCCCTAAAAGGGAAGGCATCTCTGATCAATACTAGCAAAAAAACTACGATCACTCATAAAATCATCCAAGGCCAACTTTGAGAGAAAAATCGCTAATGACACAAAAGACAATCATAAAGCCTTCTTTAACTATGTTAGAAACCTGGGTGGAAACTCCCAGATATGCTCAGAATTAGTCCAAAATGATAAAAAATCACTGAACCCACAGACATTGCCAACATACTGGCAGACAGGTTCAGTGCAAATTTCTCCCCCGCTCCAAAAAGGAGAAATATCTATCCCACCAGAGTCTAGCCTCCCAAACATCTCAGATGCCCAGGTGAGAGCTGCTCTCTCTAAAGCAAAAAAACACAGCATCAATGGGACCGGACAGTGTCCCTGGCTGTGTGCTACACGAACTCAATGAGGAACTAAACCCACACATAAGGCTGCTGTTTAATCTTAGCCTTACTACAGGATACGTACCCAAAGAATGGCGTACGGCAACTGTGGTCCCACTCCACAAAGGCGGTGCTTCTACGGACCCTGGAAATTACCGCCCCATAAGCTTGATGAGCCTTGTCTGCAAAGCTATGGAGAGGATCATAATGGAACTCATAAATAAAGACATTGGGGACCTACAGACACTGGATCCTACCCAATTTGGCTTTGTCAAGGGCAGATCCTGCCTCTTGAACTTGGTCGACTTTTTCAAACAGTCACTAAGGCCATTGATGAGGGTAAGGCAGTTCACACAGCCTACCTTGACCTAGAAAAGCGTTGACACAATACCCCACTCGGGCATCATAGAAAAGCTCACCAGCTTAGATGTAAACCCATATGTCACAAGATGGGTTGCAAACTGGCTCAAGGACAGAACACACAGGGTTAGAGTTGCTGGTGCCATGTCAGACTCTAAGCCGGTCACGAGCGGTGTCCCACAGGGCTCAGTCCTGGGCCCCTCTTGTTCGGCATTTATTTTTCTGAAGTGCAGGCAAACATGGGGATTGTGGCTGACAAAATTTGCAGATGACTGCAAACTGGGCACCATAATTGACACTCCATCAGACACAGACATCCTCCAGAAAGGTCTCATAGAAATGGATAGCTGGTGCCAGAGCCATGGCCTTAAGCTAAATGCCAAAAAATGTATAGTTATACCCTTTGGGAAAAACAAGGTAACCCCTAATTACCACATAGGTGGTAATCCATTAAACACGGAAGAAGTTATCAGGGACCTGGGGACCCAAGTTGACAGTAACCTCTCTTTTGACACTCACATTGCCAAAGTGGTTAGGAAGACCTTCTACATTGCCCACCTGATCATGAAGGAATTCACATCCAGATCAGGAGAGGTCATTGTACCCCTGTACACTTCACTTATCAGACCAATGATTGAGTACAACGCCCCATTCGGAATGTACCTTACCCGACACCTGCAGCAGTTGGAAAGACCCCAAAAGTTCCTCACCAAAAGGAAAAAGGGGCTCAAACATATGTCATACGATGCCCGACTGAAGAAACTCCAGCTCTATTCAGTCGCATACCGTCTGCTCAGAGGTGATCTGTGCCTGACATACAAGGCCATGTCCAACCCGGAATTAATGGACATGCTCCACCTCAAAAAATCCAAATCCACCAGAGCCACGAGAGCAAGAGATTAAACCTCAACACGGATATAAATAGGACGTGCTGGAGGGACAGATTCATCACCCAGAGACTTCCTACACTATGGAACAGAATCCCAGTCCATGTGAGGCAGAGCCCCTCACTGACTCTGTTCAAGAGAAATCTTGACGAGTGGATGGGAGATCGTAGGTTTACCCCGGGAATCATCTCTGTATCACTGCTGGACAGAGGCACAGCAAACTAATGGGTATAGTATTCTCATCCTAAGGGGTGGTGAAAGCCACACACACTCTGGCTAGGCTTATAAATGCCCTAGGGCAGATAGCCTAGTATGAACCTATGAACCTATTCAATTTTTTTTTTTTTTAACTTTTACCAAGACAACTTAGCTGCAAGGTAGGAAGAGAACTGACATACAAAGCCCTGTTAATCTTAGGTAATAAAAGAAAAAGCAATGTTAGCGAAACCACTGGCACAGAATACATCATATCCCTTTGATGTTTCCTCAGGTTTGGAGGCAAGGGCGTAGCTAGATATACTCAGTGTACTCAAATGAATATATTTTTTCTGAGCATCTCTTGGAATCTTCAATACTCAAAAAGCACCGAATGTTTAGAACTATGCAAACAAATATTTACAGCATAGAGGTACAGAAAGAATGCTAGTGTGAAATCAATACGGCTTTAAAATGGCTATTTATTGGTATAAATGCTAACATTTGAAAATAACGTACCCTTTCCTATACATCTGGGGGCTAGTATTTTGAGGGTTGAGTGCATTTTTAAAATGATAGGTGGGCAATGGGGAAATAGCATTAGGTTTGAGTACAAAATGTAAATTTCTGTCTACAACCCTGTCCACAGGGAAGGTATAAAATATAAGCTTTTCATAATAATTGCAGTCACGAATGTAACTGTCAAAAAATGAAAACTTACTTTGCCACTTGTTGCCCTTGTAGCCAGAAATGCATTTTAAAATACTTCTTTCTGGAAGTAAGGCTATCTGTACATAGTGTGTAAACACAAGCATATATCTGCATGCAGGCATGCTAATGTTATGCATTTTCTGAAGTGCTGGTTGGGAAAGCAGGCATTTTGTTCTGCTCAGACTGTCAGGCTGGCACTGGATGAGAGAGCCTATTAATCACTGATTCAATTCCTGATACGAGTATGAATTACCTGAGTGCTAAGTGTGGTTGATTTCAGTACGGTGCAGCTAAAGGAAAATAAATCAAGTATTTTATTCCTCTTACTGAGTGCTTTTAGTAGCTAAAAGCAGGTGGTACTATGAAACAGGATTTCAGACTTGGCAAGTAAACATGAAGCAAATAAGAAATATTATCCTTAACGTACATGGGACTGAACAGAACCTGGAAATACCTACAACTATCAAATTATTCTTTCTTAATGAAGAGTAGGCAAGCCTGTTTTATGATTGCAAAGCTTCAAAATGCCCTTTCAGTTCTGGCAGTGCAGTTGAAAGCATATTGGTTTTCAAAGGAAAGCAATCCCACTTACAAAGAAACAAACGTAAAAAAAAAAAAAATAGAAAGAAAAAAAAACATAAGTACTGAAAAGAAGACAGACCATATTGTACACTGTAATGTTATTGTGACATGTTATGACCGAGTCAAAAATTAAGGTTTAAAGAACATTATAAGCATAAGAGTGAGGACCCCAGATATAACCCAAACTTCAGTATTATCTAAACTGAGGAATGGGATCAAACTTTGCAGACAAGCACCTCTCTCTTATACAAAAGGTGGCACACATCAATTATTTTAAGTTCTAAGCTGCTAAGATACAGGTTTATGTAAGTGCTTTTACAAACAGTGTGTTTCCAGTTATCAGATATTTTTATTTATTTATCTATTAAAACTATGCCTCTCAACTTCTTTGCTAAAAAATTCTGGGCAAAGCCAAAAATAATGCAGACACAAAGATCCAAAATCAAGGACAATTTTAGATATTACTCTAATTCACTTAAAAAGTAAGTAAGAACAACATGTTGTGCATCAATATGTATTTTCTGAACAATAAGACTTTGAAAACTAATGTTTGGTAATATTGACTGACTGCAATCCTCAGTGATCACAAAATCAAACATTTTGCAAAGAACAAGGTAAAATATAAAGCAAAACCAGGGGCATACTGCAAACTTTTAAACAACTGAGAAGTACAGTAAAACTTATACACACGCACACACACATACATACATACATACATACATACACACACACACACACACACACACACACACACACACACATATGTGTGCGCACACACATACATACATACATACATACACACACACACGCACACACACACACACGCATACATATATAAATATATACACACACGTACATACATATACAGATATAAAACCTTATATATGTATCCAGAAAATGTATCCAATTTGAGTCTTTATCGATTAAGTAACTATGAACTTTTTCTATCCTCCAGAGATTGTCAAAACCTCTTATTTGAACAGCAGCCAGGTGGCAGTGCAGAACTAGTACTACAGACCTACTGGACTTCTTCATCGGATCCCTATCAGATAATCAAGTTTTTAGAAACTCGAAATTCATATGGTTGGGGCCATATGATTGAGCTTCCGAAAACTCAAACATCCAAACCCCCCCCCGCAAAAATCTAACTTTTTTTATATTTTTGCAGGAGGGAGAACACACACCCCCTACAAATTAAATATACCAACTCCAAGATCACACAACAATGAGGAAAAGGGTACATTTCCTATTTCCCATTCTGCACTGTACTGCAATCTCCATTCAAAACCTTTGAGTATATATTCCACTCTACTCAGGCCTATGGTTGTTCTAGAAGAACAGGCTAAGAGACTGGACTTTCTCAGCATGACTGCATTCATCATGCATGCATTTGAGTTATGTCCCAGGATTATTAAGACATAAAGCTACTCCTGCACTGTGGTGACCCATTGAATGACAGGCCCAGGAATGCATAATGCAGACAGGATCAGCGATGATAAAAGGGTTGGTTATTTGTTGCCCAGCTACATTTTTCCCCATCCTCCTGTGGGCTATCTTGTTGTCTTCTCGTTGCTCATGTGCAGTGAATGAAAATGAATCTTAACTATATGTCCCTAAAATGCAGACCTCCCAGATGCATACATGGGTACATGCCCATATGAGCAGTTTTCAGGGGGTATCAGTAAACTAACAAAGTTGCAACACAGACATTTCTGTTACCAAGGCTGTTATGCAACAGTGGACCTGTGATGGATTTTAATAAGTGGTAGTGATACCGTCAAATATGCCTTTACAATGTCTTCCCCACCATGGAAGCATCAGTTCAACTAGCTACAATTCTATGCACACAGCACCCACAAAGGTGCACATGTGTACCTTGTCACTGTAGGAATGAGAACCCCTTTTATTGAAAAGTAAAATAAATGTATGTATTACTGATATTGTTGTTACTGCTCTATCTGTTACCATTAAGTATGGCATGCATAGTGCCATTTATACTGTGTCTTGATTGCATTTATTCATTCTGCCTTCCTATATTTCTGTGTATTAATCTTGACACTTTCCTGGCATATCATGTAATTGTACGTAACAAAAATACTGCAAACAACATTATTAGCTAAGCAAGGGACAGGGTAACTCAGTATAAAATGAACAGAAAAAGCAGTCAACATCATTGTTGGGTTGCTCTCATGTATTTGTTTACAAAAACACCTGAACATTTTTTGACACTATTTTCTGTTTTACCTTCATTCCACAGCTACCTACAGCAGGTACTACTTTATTAAAGCACTACTGTTAGTCAGCTGTCATCAGTTTTTAGTAATACACAGTATGACATCGATTACGGTTTACTATCTAAACGGTTTACTATCTAAATTGAAATCAGCACTTACGTGAAGCTTGGAAGGTGTTTTTGTAATGCAGATCTGGAAAATGTTTGAATCCACATTAGCGAATCGTAGTGTGCATTCACTAATGTGGAATCGATGTTTTGATACTAAATCACACAACAGTGGGGATTGGGAAATGTACCCTTTTCTTACTGTAGTGCGATCACGGAGTTGGAATATATAATATGCTTGCCCCTATGCAAAAACGTTACCGGTAACATGGACTTTCAACATTGAGACTTCGGTGTTCAAATGTCGATTCTGTGTTACCATTTCCAAAATTTTGGTAATTCGTTATTACCAATTTCAGCAACCTGGTTCAATCAAAAGGTGGAAAATTATTTTGATTTTCCACAATTTGATAGTAAACCCATTGATTACAATGCCTGGATAGCACTACAGCAAGCTCATGACTAATACTACTCATTCTGTGAGTCAGACTGCTTATATGTCCATACGCGTTCATATGTTTGTTAGTAAAATATTTGAAAAAATACATATTATTTTTGAATATGCTATAAAAGACATGGGGGTCTGGGCTCTGCTATGTATCAGTATGTTTCATTGGAAAAAATGGAGTTGTCGCTGAGCTTCGTATGTTATACAGGCTTGGCACTGTCAACTGCAGGCAATGCAAAGTCAGAAAAAGTTTACTGTGGCAAAAATTCAGTCCTTCTGCAAGCCATGATGGAGCATACTGTAAAATTGGTGGACAGATGTGGTTCTTCCCAGTAACAGTGCATCTATAACAGAGGTTGCTGTTGCAGATCAATGCAGTTGGTAAGCATGGCAGGGCTCTACTATGTTTTCATGTCACAGGGTCACTGAGATGACTGACCATGCCTGTAGAACTGCATAGGACATCAGTACAGAAGAGAATGCTACAGGTGGGGGTTATAGATATGGAAACCTTTCAATATCCGAGTCCTAATGTAGTGTGTAAGGAAACATGTACTTCCTGCACTACTGTGCATCCTCCATTCTAACTAGCATTGCTAAGACTCCCCTCCACAAATTAGGAACCACTTATAACAAAACTTCTAAATAAGCTGGCAATGTACCAAAAAGAACACACTGCTGCATATTCCTGAAAAACATACACTAACTAGTGGTGTCTCATCTTCTCACACTGAATCAACTCAAAACCAGCCATAAAATCCATCATACACCGGAGAAATGCCCATCACTAGCCAGTCTAGTCAACAAGTATAGACAAAACTGAACTCTGTGTTCACATACTCAAAAACCTCCTTCAAGTAACCAAATCTCACAGTCGATATGGAGACACCTTTTACAGTGTCTGTATAACCAAGCTATTGAACTCCATACCTTGGGACATCAGAAATTATGTTAACCAAAAAATTTCAACAAATTAAAAAATACACTTAAAAATCAACTGCTTCTGCTCTTGTAGTTCACACTGTCTGTTGTACCTCATATTGTACTCCTCCTTCAAATAATCCTTCTCTTCTCCTGTCTTGGACTTTTTACCTCCCACTCTTCCCTTCCTCTCACAGCACATTGCTTAGCATTACACTTCTGTTTTCACTGGCAGTTTCATCCTATACATGCTTATTTTTCTCTACGTACACTTGCCATGTCTTAACTTCCAATATTATAGCACTTTTCCAACCAGACTGTCTCACATCAGATGAATGATCCTGGAGTTTTTCTCCCAAAGCCTCCACTGAAAATAGGATTTGCTTAGTCAGACTACGCTGGTTAACAAATGTAAAATAAATAAATAAGTGTGGTGGTAGGTTTGATTTTGATGCTGAAGGCTGGGGAAACATTATGTTTCAGGCCTCTATGGATGATCAACCTTGCCAGTATTACACTCAGAGTTTTAAAATGTATATCTTTAGTATCGCTTTGCCTATTCATTTTCATGTAACTAGTGCACAAAGTTTCCTTTCTAGGCAACGTCAGGTTACACGCTAAGCATGCATCTACTGCAGGTAGATATATGTAACTGTACTTCTCACATTGTGAAAGAGCCACAGAGGGCTTTGGACTCCCGTAATGAAGAAGGCATGTCTGCAATGTGCTGCACTGGATGTAGGTATAGCACCCAGCAAGCCATGATCTCAAGTGACTCCTCAGGTCTGCATGTGAAGTGCATGCGCAGAATCACAGAGATCAATGGAGATACACAGGCAGATGACAGAAAGGGATCCAATGCCAATCGATTTCCATCCAGGGTATTCAGGACTTGGCTTTCAAGCATTGTATCATAAAAGAAGTTGCAGTGTAGAGCCATTATGAGTGCGTGCACTCCATGATGCCCGTCAGAGTCAGAACAGCTTCTACAGGCTGCTCCCTTGGTAGATACGGCATTCACATCTGCAGAAACTGATGAAATTGAGGGCACACCAGACGATTCTGTGGCCAGGAATCCCTGTCACCTCCAGTCATGGTCTGCCCTGTGGGAATGCATCACCATTCCTCTTCTACAATCCCAAAATGAGACACATCTCAGTATGATAGCTAGATGACAGTCATCCACCTTGGACCTACTAGATGGTCCTAAACTGCAGGGCATCCCACCAGTGAGGAGATTCTGCAATATGACACCTCACAGTAGGACTCTCTGTAGGATGCTCCACAGAACACTCTGGGGGAGACACAAAAGAGAGCTCCTGGGACAGGACACCTCATGTAATGCTTCATGGTCCATAACATGATACTAATGGGATATGTTCTGTTCCAAACTCCACTGTGTGCACTGTACCCTTTCTCGTGTGTATGTTCTCTGCTGTTATGTGCCATGGCTCAAATGACAATTGGCTCAGTTAATGAATTTCTATTTGTGTTGTTGTGTGGTAATATCTAATGCTCAGTGTAAACACATTGTATACTGCATCACATTGTATACGTTGGTTTCAATAGGGTAGATACTGCACTGTATGCATCAATTTAACTGGTGTAGCTCTGGCATGCCTGCTGTCAAGATACATAAGTCACATCCCATGTGGTGCTGTTTTGCCTGCACTACATTCTGCATCTAAGGATGGGGACCATGTCCATCTTTGTCATCCTGTTACAGTCATGATGGATGTGATGTTAGTGGCTGGGATGTTATTGACTGACAAGGCACAGCCTGTTTCCTAACAATCAAGTTGTGGTGCACAGCATACACAACAAAACAATGAAGATCTTGCTAACCTTATCAGGTTATACTGCACTGTCGTTCTCAAAATGCCATTGCATGTGAAAGAGGCTTATGTAACCTAAAGCCCATTCAATGGCAGCACAGTTCTGACTATAAGAAATACTACAGCCATGATCTGCTGATGTTTCAGGACACTGCACTCGCGGCTCAAGGTGGTGTCCTGTATCACCTGCAATACATGAATTGGGGGGGGTGTTACTATACAGCAGGTCTACCTACAAAAAGTGAGGCATTACTAGGCAGTATACTCTTACACCTAACAGTTACATGCCATTTCTGAAAGTGCTCCCTGTTGAAAGTGGCAGTGAATGTTAATATACAAAAAATGTTGGCATTATGCACACATGTACCATATAATATGTTCATTAATAGGCCATCTGTACTACAGACCACCTGCAAATTAAAAAAAATGTATACATTCAGTGGTACCTAGGGCTGAAAGAAGGAAGGCAATATCATAGAAACCAGGCACAGTGGCTCTCTCTTGTCACTCCCAAGAAACCAAATATGATTTTTCATATGTTAAATTAGCACTTGAGAAGACTTGTCCAGAATCATTGAGACAAATAACTGAGGAACTGCACATGTATCTCTTGCTGGATACTGGAAAGTCCCTAGGGCCAGAAGACTTAAGGCAACAGACCCCTTATTGTCCAGGGGAAAGATGTCACATGCATTTCTTGAGGTGCTTTATGAGGCTAGCACATGCCATGTCAGAAATGGTACTCATCAATTCATGGTTCATCAGTAATGAACAATAAACTGCTACTCTGTTAGGCCATGAAAAGTTGTAAGTGGTGGTAACTGCTGCAGATGTTACGGCAGAACTCACCTCATCAGGATAGGTCCCTGCACGGTCTGACTTAATTTGACTTCTTTAAACAGAGTCAGCCCTGCTGTGATTCCATATCTAACTGCAGTCTATGCTGATATTCATTTCACTGGGCAAACAGGCTCCATGCTGTTTCAGAATTATAGTATATAATTTTTATACAGTACTTAATTAATTTGAATATTTGTTATATTACTTTATAGACCGTTTAGGTTTTTATACTTTTGTAGTTTTACATCATTCTAGGAGCTGTATTCTCATGTATGTACATATAGGTTAGATGTTGTTTGTGTACAATATGTATTGGTTTTATACGATGTTCCTAGTGAGGAGTTTGGTTTTGATGCACTTTACCTTAATTGATTGTTTAATGATTTATTCAATTAAATGTCATGTGATGGAAGTTCTTTATATAAGCCTTGTATTTGGTATGATAATTGTTTCTGAAGAAGTCCTTATTTGGAAAGGACGAAAGTGCTTAATGAAAAGTTTTTTTTTTTTTATTTTGTTACCTAGTCATCATTCTGAGTTATTGGGCTGTGTTTGGTTCGGCAGACTACCCACTTTGGAAACTTTTTTGTTTCTTTAGTTTAATTAGTACCAACGACATTTGCTTTGTGTTTGGTTTAAAGAATTACAGTATATGCATTTAAGCACTTACTTGTCCACATTACATGTCATATATATACTTTATAGTACTTGTAAAGAATTACTATGTTTCTGATCTGCTGCTTGTTAATCCTGGGCTGAACCTGAAAAGGGTCCATGTGGACCAGTATTCTACCTCAGTCAACAAATAAATATTACCTTTTACAGTTGGCAGTTGCATGCTTCATTTCCCTCTGTTATGGATGAGTATCTAAAATAAACCATTCTGTACAATAAAGCAATTTAAGCAACATATTAGACATGAATTCTGGATTCTAGCATCCTGTCAACAAGCCAAGTTGTGTGTGCGTGTGTGTGTGTGTGTGTGTGTGTGTGTGTGTGTGTGTGTGTGTGCGTGTGCGTGTGTGTGTGTGTGTGCTTACATCTCTAGCACAGATGACCATTTTGCAGTGCAGTAAATCCCACTTAGATACACATATTGTAACTATTTTACATTATACTCACATTATACCAGAAAAGTAGAACAGCTCTGATTATGCAAGGAATGATAGCTTTCATACTGCCATTACTTGACAGTTCTAGCCTTTCGACATAACACTTCCACTACTTTACCTCCTGCTCTTTTTTCTCGTTCTTCATACGCAGTGAACTCTGGCTGCCAACTTTTAAAATGTTTTGCAGGAATGCGATAATCTATCAGTTCACACGTTGCTTTTCTTACAGCTTTCTTTTTTTGTGTACTTCTCACACAGTGCATCAATAGGGGCAGCATTTCTGCCAATGTCTATTTTCTATGTCTTTTATACTCTCCTAGATGAACCTCAGAAAAGTGAAGATCATTACAACCTAAGCAGTTTACTCCACAGTCGCTGCCTTTTTCTTTAGCTAAGTGTTTTTTATTTCTTCTTTCAAGCAGACTACTTGTGCAGGTATGTCACTAAAATACTCTGTGGTGGGTGTGGAGACAAACCTGTTTGCCTAACCTTCTTTCCTTCAAGAACATTTCAAACATTTTGCAGATCAATTCAAGTAATACAGTAATAGTCCCCAACCACAGACACATACATGTATATACATATATATATATATATATATATATATATATATATATATATATGCTTGTATCCTTTTTGCTTGCATGTAAAACTGCTTAAAATGTGGCAAACTGCTTAAGTCAAAGTCTGTCCTGCACCCTTTTACAGCCCTCCTCCACATCAGCATGTTTAGCTTTTACCTATTTGTTTACCTGTTCTTTTCCTCTGTACTTTTCTCTGTCCCTCAGGAACAGTCCAGCAAAGAAACACCTCAAAGCACAGACCCACTCACTGCTAACCAAAAATATCAACTACACTTTTAAAATAAAATTTCTCTATTCCATGGCTGGCCTATTTATTGTCTACTTATTTGTAGTGCATAGAACTTGGGGTCTATATTATAACATCGAAGTCTAAAAACTTCGAATGTTATAACATCGAACCCATTCAATCGAAATACCAGAAAAGCGAACAGTCAGAATAGTGAATTTTTTCCCAGGGAAAAAATTTGCTGTTCCGACAAACATACACACAACTCAAGCACACCAAAATAAATAATCCACACACATACACTTCACAAAACCCTACAATAAACCAGGCATACACCATTAGCTACCCACTTACCTTAACCCATCCCTAACCCTAAGTTCCCTAACTATTGCACACTCACCTTACCCGCTCCCTAACCCTAACTCACCTCCCCCACCCTAACCCTCACGTCCACACAATCGCACATTTACCTGACCCGCACCCTAACCCTAACTCACCTAACCCACACCCAATCACACATTCACCTTCATTCGCACACTTACCTTAACCCGGTCCATAACCTTCGCTCCACAGTTGAGGAAATAGCGAAGCTGCAGAAACGGCCCACTGAATACTTTCCCTAGGAAAAAGACAAACCAGTTAAGCTCCAGAATGATGTGCAGCCCAACCGTAACAAGTGTTGTCTCCCCTACAATAGTTGTTAAAGCTGGGTCCCACGCTAGGCAGTAAAATCTGCATGTACTCACTGGCAAATGAGAGCAGCAGAACAAAACATTTATTTGTGCTTGCTGTCCATACCCTTAACATGTCCCTACCTTTGTGTAAAAAAAAAAAAAAAAAATTAAGAGAGACTTGCAAGAATAACAGGATGTGTGTTTCCCTGCATAATTTTATTTATTTATTTTTATTTTACATTTGTTTACCAGGAAAGTCCAACTAGACACACATCCTTTTTCAGCAGAGGCCCCGGGAGAAAAGCTCCACATAAAACATTTAGTACAACAATATACAGAGTATGTTAATGTCAGACAATAGACAGGTGATATACAAAGAACAAAAACAGGCTGAATTGCATAACTGTTACAGTGTAGATGGTACAGTCAATGCATGTTTCCTGTGAACAATCATACTTATAACATTAGATATCACATTACATATTTACATTCATCAGCCAAACATATATTGATATATAAACATTGTTTTATGGTAAATCATTTACTATTTATTGCATGTGTGGCAAAAATAAAATGTAGGAATAGGAAGATTCCTTATGTCAGGAGTTGAGTAAGTAGTACACTTAGGTAGGAGGTGTTGGGTAAACAGAAAAAGAGACAGAGTAATGATAGGTAAACAGAAGTAGTGATAGGGCATTCACTATAGGTGGGGAGTTAGTCAGGAGTAGAGCAGGGGTACAGCCATCAGTTTAATAGGTGGGGTTTTAGAGTTGTTTCCAGATCTGTTCATTCTAGATTTTGCCTATGTAATCTGAGAAGAGTGAATCTCCTGCTTGTGTTTTGGCTGCATTGATTTTTATGTACTTTTTATTAGTGGAGCGTAGGCTTCTGTTTGTGGCATATGGTTGGACAAATGTTTGTAGAACAGGTGTTTTTCCGGACTGATAGAGGATTTTGTGGGCCATGTTTAACCAAATGCAGTGTAGTAGTTGGGGGAGCTCTAACCAGTTTAGTTGTTTGAGTGCATGGCAATGATGGGTTCTAGCTGGTAGGTTAGTGGCAAATCTTGCTATTTTGTTATAGCAGGATTCGAGTTTTTGCATCTCTGATTTTTGTAGATTAGTTAGTATGGGAGCAGCGTACAGCAGGGTTGAGATTAGGTGGGATTGGGCAATTGCAATCTTAGTATTTTTGGTAAAGTATTGTTTATTTCTATATAGTGTACCTAGTTTTTTATGAACTTTTTTTACAGTTTGGGAAATGGGATTATCAAATTTAAGCTTACAGTCAATCTCAATTCCAAAGAGTTTGGCATTGGGGAATGGAGTTATAATAGTATTATTTAGTGAGGTGATGGTAAATATATTGGAGGGTGAGGCTGCTTTGGTGGGATGAAAGATCATTAGTTGGGTTTTATTGGGGTTGAGTATTAGTTTAGCATTTGTGAGCCAGGACTGGACTGCACGAAAGGAATCTTGTGTTAGTTTGTGAAGTTCAGGAAGTGAGGAGACAGCACAGATTACTGTTGAGTCATCTGCATATTGGATGAGTGTAGAATGTGGGGCTGACAGGTGAAGGTTATTTGTAAATATGAAGAATAGTAGTGGTCCTAAGATTGAACCTTGTGGAACCCCTAGTGTTACTGGTAGAAGGGGTGAGAGGGTGTGCTGCCAAGAAACAGCTTGCTGGCATCCAGTAAGGTAATCCTGGAACCAGTTAAGAGTAGACTTACAAAAGTTTAGGTCGGAGAGGACATTTAGGAGCTTGGAATGCGAAACCATGTCAAAAGCTTTTGACAGGTCAAGGAAGGTGGAGGATACATAGTTGTTTCTGTTTCTGTAATAGTTAACAGTGTTAGTAAAAGTCAGTAGGGCAGTAGATGTGCTGTGGTATTGGCAGAAGCCATGCTGAGTGTAAGACTTTTTAGTACAGAGACATTGTGAGACTTGCATATGAATGACTCACTGTAGAATTTTAGACAGTGGTGATAATATTGCAATAAGGAGGTAGTATGAGAAGATGGCAGAAGTGCCACCTTTGTGAAGAGGGATAATGTATGAGATTTTCCAAATGGGAGGAACTTGATGTTCAGCTATGGATCTATTGATTAGTATTGATATGGGATATGCTATTCCTTCTGCTGCTAGTTTAAGGTTCTCAGCTGGTAAATTGTCTGTTGCTAGTCTAATGGGTTTTAATTTTCTTAATAATTTCCTAATTGCATTGGTAGGTACAGGTTGTAGTG
The DNA here is from genome assembly GCF_019279795.1 of Protopterus annectens. Lineage (NCBI taxonomy): Eukaryota > Metazoa > Chordata > Ceratodontiformes > Protopteridae > Protopterus > Protopterus annectens. The sequence goes on from NC_056725.1 coordinate 709,281,560, forward strand.
AGAAGGATGATGTGATTTTGGGAGCGGGAGTGGTGGTTGTATTAGTACGGGGTGGTTGTTTGTTTGACAATTCTAAGATGGTTTCACTAAAGTATTTGTTAAATTGAGTGGCAATGCTGACAAAAGTATTAGTAGTGGTAAGTGGGGGTGTACTTATTTTACTTGGCAGTAGGATATTGTTTATTGCAGACCAGAACTTTTGTGGATTTTTATGGTGTTTAGTTTGGATTTCAGTATAGTAGTTAATTTTGTCATGTTTTATTTGTTTCTTTACTTTTTATTTCTAAGTTCTTTGTAAGCCTGCAAGTTGGGTTGTGACCTTGCTTTATTCCATATTGTCCAGGTCTTATCTCTACATTTTAGGAGATTTAGGGTTTCATTTGTTAGCCATGGGGCACAGTTTGATTTGACGCAACTATATCTGCAGAGGGCATGTGAGTTTATTATTGTATAATCTTATGGATGCAAATGCTGAAACTCAGATGTATGTCATTATTTAGAGACTTCAAGCCTCAGAGGTTCATCTGAAAACCACATATTTTATAAAGAACAGATCAAAATTATGAAGTAATAATCTAGATGTCCTGTGAAAATCTGGAAAGTTGAGCAGTATGGAGTTAAGTGTAAACATAATGGACTGCATTACACTACCTCTCTGACAGAGCTTTCTAATTGTTTTACAGCTTTGAAAGCCAGGAAAACACTTACTGATTTTCCCCCTTGAACTAGTATTACAAAGAGCAGATAAAGCTCCGTGCACTACAAAGAATGATGATTATCTCACCAATCATAACCCTAAATTATGAGTTCTCAACATGGATGCCAAGATTCACCTCTCGAGTTTCATCTTGAGGTGAATTTGTTGACATCCATGTCTCGAACACATAATAAGTGGGTTATGATCCGCAAGCCACTTACAGTCCTCTATATTATCATTTTTTTCCTAGCAGACAAAAATGCTGCTACTGCAGAACCACTCTTCAAGACAGAACAAATCAGGATTCATCATTTAGATCATGGCTGGGATAGAGCTGAAAGTCCAGAAAATCTGAACCCTGGACTGAATGCACTGAAAACTATGGTCATGCTCAGCCTCTCATAAAATTTCAAATTTTTCTGGTAAATCACTGTGAATTACAGTCAGTCGGTAATGCCAGATCTTATCATTTCATGTTTCTTATTCTTCAGAAAATCCACATTAATGCTAAACCTGTTATCTGAGTAACTTTTTAAATGAATTACAGTAACATTTAAATATTGTCCCACATTTTTGGTCTCTCCTCCCATTATTTTTGGCTTTGTCCCTGAATCTTGAGCAAGGATGTTGTCACATGGCTTGAACTAACATATATTTGTGTGAAGTAAGCTGGAAACTGTCCCTGATTTCACAGATTGTTCCTGATTATAATTTAAGTACTGTTCCTGATTTTACTTTACTTAAGTATTTATTATTTATTTATTTTGTGAAAGTCAGAGATCTGAGATGCATACAGAGTAGGTATATTTGCCTGGATTTTCTGTGGAAGAAAATGACTAACTACTGTTTTCTCATTATTCTGGCTTTGCAGACAGCTTAGACTACTTTAATGCATGGCTTCTGTTTGTATGGAACAAAGATGAAATATGTTACATTGCTATCATTTTAACACAAAAAGATAACTGAAGCATACACAGAAGTGATTATAACTGCTTTTTGGTAGTTGGGCTATCTGTAGATGGAATTAACTGACCCTATTTTTGTTTGTTCAGTTTTGCTTTGTAAGACTAATGTGGATTTGTATAAAGTAAGATGAATACTTTACATGCAATTATTTTGAGCTTCTGTCAAGCAAATTTCAAGTATATTACTGTGATCATTATTACTTTTAACAGAATTAGACAACTGAAATATACACAGTCAGTAAAATGGCTGTAATTGATGGGTATGGAAGCAGTCTGCTGATAAAAGTGACTTGTCCCTGCTCTTGTTTTACCACTGTTAAACAGCAGTTACTGAACTAGCATGGAGGAGGTAGTTTCACACAATGTACTGTATTTGTTACAATCAGGGTAAAAGTAATACTGTTACAGCTGATGTGTACGTGCATGTGTGAATATATATTTGTGTGTGTGTATGTGTGTCTGTGTGCATGCATTTGTGTGCGTGCACACGTGTGTGCGTTTGTGTGTGTATATATATATATATATATATATATATATATATATATATATATATATATATATATATGTGTGTGTGTGTGTGTGTGTGTGTAAAAGGTTTGCAATGCACTTAAGACTCACAAGTTGGCCATAATTTCTTTCACTTTCCATCACAGACATCAACATAGCACACAGAAAATGTTATCACTGGTTTTCTGGAAGAAGCAGAAAGAAGGTGAAATAAAACTTGTACAGTGACATAGTGAGTAGCATTGCCATCTCATAATGCTTACCTCTGGCTGAGTTCTTGTCTGTGGCTTTTTCCGCATGGCATTTGAATGCCCTACTTTTTTTTTGTGGAGTTACCTTTGGGCTCTGTTTTCCTCCCCACAGACATGGCGTAGGTGTAATGTCATTCCTCCAACTGCCACTAGGTCCAGGGCATTAATGCGCATTCATGTTGTTATACAGCTGGCTTGTCAGTGTCAGTATGCATGCTTTTGTGTGTGTGTGTGTGTGTGTGTGTGTGTGTGTGTGTGTGTGTGTGTGTGTGTGTGTGTGTGTGTGTGTGTGTGTATTCACACAGTATTGCTGGGCACATGCGTAACTCACATAACTGTTTTGGGTAGTTATAAAAATATAGCTCATAGGTTCATAGGTTGATACTAGGCTATCTGCCCTAGGGCATTTATAAGCCTAGCCAGAGTGTGTTTGGCTTTCGCCACCCTTTTAGATTAGTTGACTGTGCCTCTGTACAGTAGGTCACAGAAGGTAGCCCTTTTAAGGTTAGTTTACTGTACCTCTGTCAAGCAGGGACACAGAACAGATCCCAGGGGTAAACTTACGATCTCCCATCCACTCGTCAAGATGTCTCTTGAAGAGGGTCAGTGAGGGGCTCTGCCTAACATGGATTGGGATTTTGTTCCAGAGTGAGGGGAGCCTCTGGGATATGAATCTGTCCCTCCAGCATGTCCTATTTATTTCTGTGCTGAGGTTCAAGTCCCTGGAGCGTGTAGCTCTAAGGGATTTGGATTTCCTGAGGTGAAGCATGTCCATTAATTCTGGATTGGACCTGGCTTTATATGTCAGACACAGATCGCCTTTGAGTAGGTGGTACGCAACTGACTAGAGCTGGAGTTTCTTTAGTCGAACTGCATAGGGCATCTCTTTGAGTCCCTTGATCCTCTTGGTGAGGTACTTTTGGGATCTTTCCAGTTGCTGCAGGTGTCAGGTAAGGTACATCCCAAATGGGGCATTGTATTCAATTATGGGCCTGATAAGTGATGAGTAGATGGGGCACAATGACCTCTCTTGATAAAGATGTGAACCCTTTCGTGATAAGGTGGGCTATATAGAAGGTCTTTCTAACCACTTTGGCAACGTGATTGTCAAAGGAGAGATTGCTATCTACTTGGGTCCCCAAGTCCCTAATTACTTCTTCCATACTTAATGGATTACCACCTATGTGGTAATTTGTGGGCACTTTGTTTTTCCCAATGGGGATGACTATGCACTTTTTGGCATTTAGCTTTAGGCCATGGCTCTGGCACCAGTTAGCCATGTCCGTGAGACCCTTTTGGAGGATGCTTGTGTCAGCCGGAGAGTCGACTATGGCACCCAGTTTGCAGTCATCTGCGAACTTGGTCAGCCATAGTCCACCTGTGTTAGCCTATACCTCGGAGAAATATATACACCGAACAAGAGCGGTCCCAGGACTGAGCCTTGTGGGACACCACTTGTAACTGGTTTAAAGTCTGACATGGCACCTGCTATTATGACCATGTGGGTTTTATCCCTGAGGCAGTTTGCAACCCATCTTGTGACATAGGCGTTGATATTTAAGCTGGTGAGCTTATTTATGATGCCCGAGTAGGGTATTGTGTCGAAGGCTTTTGCGAGGTCCAGGTAGGCTGTGTGGACTACCTTCCCTTCATCTATGGCTTTGGTAACTGCTTCAAAGAAGTCAACCAGGTTCAAGAGGCAAGATATGCCCCTAACAAAGCCAAATTGGGTAGGATCCAGTGTCTGGAGGTTCCCAATGTCTTTGTTTATGATTTCCATGATGATACGCTCCATAGCTTTGCAGACCAGGCTAGTCAGGCTTATTGGGCGATAGTTTCTGGGGTCTGTTGTGGCACCACCTTTGTGGAGTGGGACCAATGTTGCTGTACACCATTCCTTGGGTACATATCCTGTAGTAAGGCTGAGACTGAACAGTGACTTTATATGAGGCTTTAGTTCTTCTTGGAGCTCGTGTAAGACGCAGCCCAGGACACCGTCTGGTCCCATTGATGCTGTGTTTTTTGCTTTGGAGAGGGCAGCTCTCACCTGTGCATCTGTGATCTCAGGAAGGCTACACTCTGTTGGGATAGACATTTGCTCTTTTGGGAGGGAAAGGGGGAGAAGTTTGCACTGAACCTTTCTGCCAGGATGTTGGCAATGTCTGTGGGTTCAGTGTATTTTTTGTGATTTTGCACTAACTCAGAGCATATTTGGGAGTTGCCTCCCAGGTTCCTGACATAACTAAAGAAGGCCTTGTGATTATCTTTAGTGTCTTGTGCAATTTTTCTTTTGAAGCTGGCCTTAAATGATTTTATGAGGGATCGTAGTTTATTGCTAGTACTGATTAGAGACGCCTTCCCTTTTTGGGATTTTGCTCTATCATGTAGTAGCTTTCTCCTTCTATTGTATAGCTTATTATGGCTGGGGTCCACCAGACAGGTCTCCTGCCTTTGGAGGAGTGAGTCTTGGATTTATTTGGGATAGCATGCTCCATGCATTCCTGTAGGTGTCCATAGAATGCTTTTGTAAAGGATTCTGTGTTTTGGGCCTATTTTCCACTGGTCCGGGGGCTTTGAAGGATTCCACCTCGGTTTTGAGAAGTGTGAAGTTTGCTTTTGAGAAGTTCTTCACCGTGGTTTCCTTGGCTGGGGGTGGGAACGGAATATGGATGTCCAGTGAGATTATTATGGTCTGATCTTACCAATGAGGGATATAACTCTGGTGTGGAACATAGAGACCCCATGTTGGTGATGACCAGATCCAATATGTTTTCCCCTCTTGTGGGAGTGGTGACCAGTTGTTCCATAGCATTTGAGTTTATAAATTCTAGGAACCGTTGGGCGAGGGTGTTTGGGCTTCAGTAGTTTTGGTAGTGAGTAGGTTTATAGGTTTCCCAGTCAATGTTTGTATAGTTGAAGTCACCCAATATAATGGTGTTTGGAGAGACCTTCATATTCTCCAGTGTTCTCAGGAAAGCCAAGTGGGTTCTCAGGAAAGCCGAGCTAATAAGCTAATAATTCATCTTTTAAAAATAAAATATAAAATGCATCAGAGAACATTCAGACCTTTAAAGTTTCTAAAGGACCAGTAGTCCTCTTAAGCCAAACTGTATAAGTGGATATTGACACTGACTTGGTTGTGGCCTATGCCCTAAACAATACCTAATTTAAAACCTGCTCTGCTTAGAGGTAAGCACAGGAAATCACTATAGCTTGTTTGGAGTGCTGGAGATGATGTGGTCATTTTTTCCCTAGCAATCAAATCTCAGAGGTATGTATAGAAGATGACTTTAACTTGTATGGTTTGCTGAAGACTTTCTACAGGAAGTTTACTGTCTATGATCAACAAGTTGGAATACACTACTGTAATCATTACTTTCACTGTACCACAGTTAAACATCAGGCACATATACAAGTGTCTTGGAGGTAATGGGGACGAATCATCTTGTTCATATTTGTCTGACAGTAAAAGGTTGAAATTTTTTGTAATGTATTTGTTTTTAAATCTTTCTCCATGTTTGACATCAGAGCACTACATTAAATGTGGCTGTCTATTAAGGGTAGGGGTGACGAAGCATACAGTATATATGTATGACAGCAGTCACTTGAAATATATGACTATGGCCATTTCTGCTTTCACTTCCATCCCAATCTAATATCAGTGGAGTACAAAAAAGATTACTATTTTTTGAGGTAGTGGGAAATATAGATATAACCTACTTGCTCCTGGAAGGGTTGGAGCAAGTAGGAGACATTCCTTTCTTGAGCTGGTATCCATAATAGCAGTCATTTAATTTTGATTGGAATTCCTCTTTTTCAGTGTGAATCGGAATGAAGTAAAATTTGCATGACGAATACCTGGGAACTAAATGAAGGGAAAAACAGGCTTCTGCAGTTACTTTCATTTTAAGCTTTTATCCTCGAGATTACAACTTTTTTATAGGAGTTCTACTTCAAATCAGACCATTCCCACTGAAAAAGAGGGATTTCAATCAACATTAAATGGCCACTATTATAAATACCAGCTCAAGGAAAGAGCATCTCGTACTAACTCCAATCCTTCCAAGGGCAAGAAGGTTAATTCTACATTTCCTATGTTCTGGGCTCACCAATATTTACCTAGTTGGTGAGCTGGCAGTTCTTCAACTGCACATTTTCTGGCAGGACAGACCATTATACTAATATTTTTATTTTTGAGGGTGAGTATGGAGGCAGGCACTATTCAAAAATAGGATTTTATTCTGAACTAATACTTTATTACCTTTCAAAATTAAACATGGGTACAACTTGCATCTTCCTTGAATGAAAAAAATAAATAAATAAAACAATTTCTTTCCTTATTTCTGATTTTTATTTAGGCCATTGTTTTTGCAAAAGGTTGTGGAAAAAGATCTGAAATGCACGTCAGAGCATCTAGCATCCCATGGCTTCTAGAGTCCTAGTCAGACAGAGATCCCTTGGCTTAATTTAATTGCTTCATCCATAGTTAGTATGTGCAGTCTTGCAAGTTAGAATGAGTGCAAAGGATGGAGGAAAATGCTGAACAGTAAGACAACAAAAAAGAAGGAAAAAAAATCATCTGGTTAACTGATGTGGAGTAGGGCCGCGGTGGTGCAGCGGTTACCTTTATCACCTCACAGCAACAGGTTCTCCCGTTCAATTCTCGGCTGGAGTGCCTTCTGTGTGGAGTCTGCATGTCCTCCCCGTGGTCAAGTAATGGCTAAAGACATGCAGGTAGATGTGTGCGTGAATGAGTGTGCCTTCTTTGAAGGTTGGGTGTCAGGCTGGCAATTCGGCATAAATCCACTGCCAATCATTAGCAGACGGGAGTTCTGCTGTGGCGACCCCTAACCGGGAAAAAGCCAAAAGAAGTTAACTTATGTGGAGAGGCCAAGATTAAGGAACTGAGGCGGCACTAGGTGTTACGGGGGAACCAGTGTAAATTTGCTAGTGGGGAACATGGAATTTTGCCCATGGCTCCACTTCATTTAAGGTAGGCCATGTTTATCACAGTCAGACATCTGAGGTGTATATAATTACTACAGTAACTAGAATTGAGTGGGTACTGAGGCAGTCTGTGGACAGCAGTAACTGAACTCAGCTGTTGTTTATCACAAGTAACTGAAAAAAAAAACAAGTGAACTAATACTCCCAAATATAACCACTTTAATGAAATGTTAAAACTACAGACATACCCTGCAGTCAAGTGCTTTCATCCATGACAGGACTTCATCAGAACCAAGGTTCAACTATTGCTAAAACCAATAAATAGCAATCTACTAAATAATTTGACACATCATGTAATTAATCAGAAATGGTTCACAGAAGGATTCCAAACCAACACAACTGCATTGGTTTTCCTAAATGCAGAGTTTATTGAGTGCTTTCGTCTTCATTGAAGAATTCATCAGAATAATTAAATATACTAAACAATTTGTTTTTATATCTCACTAAAATGAACTGCCGGTACATTTTATTAATCACTTCCTAATTTAATTAAGTCAGTCTCACCAAAACAAATTTTCTCACACCCATTAACCTGTTAAAATAACAACACACTCCAAGAAAAATGAAAACATAATATATATATATATATATATATATATATATATATATATATATATATATATATATATATATATATATATATATTCATTTATCCATAAATTCTCTCAAAACAAAGCTTGTTATACTCTAAAAAAACCTTTTAATAAAATACATAAAATGCATCATGGATTTTTACTGAGAATTTTTCTCTCATCATAGTAAGTATCAAGGCATTGCTTTTTTCTTTGAAGACACATTTACTGTGCAAAAAGATTATAACTTAGCTGCAAAAATTTTCAAAACTGGACATAATGACAACTGTCCACTAAGTCCTGGGGGTAGAGATACATTAAGGTGTGGTTGCCATATTAGTTCCTGATATTCAAGTAAACTAAAGTTTCCATCGTCCACCCCGAGGGTTTGATTCTACTTGTTCTAAATACCCAAAACAGAAATGTACCTTTCTCACATGTTTTAAATACTGGCATAGTGCATTAGTTTCCAGTTGTTTAGATATCTCATAATGGTGTTCATAAGCCCTTGCTTTTAGAGCTTGCTCTGTCTTCCCAATGTAAAATGAAAAACACACCTTACAATAAGCAAGGTAGTCAACACCTTTATAGAGACAATTAAAATATTTTTAACAGTAATAGGAATGGTAATTGTAGGGAGCTTGATATCAGCATGCTGTGCCACAGAGTTACACTGATGGCACTTTCCGCATTTGTAAATACCTACTTTATCATACCTAAACCTTAATCTTTCTTTATCAACACTGTTTTCCAGAAAGCTCTTAACGTTATGTCCCCTTTTGTAACTATATAACAGGGGTTTAGAAAAAAAATGCTGGACCATTCAGGAACCTTGAAAAAATTCCCCAATATTTTTTAATAATTGTCTGTATTACCTCCGTATCATGGTTGTATGTCAATGTCAAAAATCTTGTGTAATTTGATTCTCTTTCATTCATAAATTCATCATGTTTTAAGTTGGTGCCATTTTCACCCCTCCATTTTATACCTAGAAGGATAGTAAACTTAGTACCCCACCTTTCTTGTATTTCTTTTTTCAAGCTGGTAACTAAATGTTCCTAACATTTAAAATTCCTACATGAATCCTCTTTCTAAACACAGCTTAGCCACACATTCTAATTCCTTTACCAAACTGCAGTAACTCATACCATCTGACCTTTACTATTCCTTTTTTTCTGATGAAGGGGGTGGTTACTATTGAAAAATAGATATGAACTGGTAAAATTTTCTTTCCTGTACAAAGACGATTTTAAGTTGTTCCTCCCTGGAACCTTCCTCAATTTAACATCCAAATAGTGTACTTCTGGTAGTGTAATACTATGTGTAAACCTTAACTAACAAAATTGACTGGCACCCCACCTAAGTGTCATGTTTAATCATAGCCTCACCTCAGGTTTTGTGCCCACTGAGTGGCGCACAGCTACAGTTATCCCGTTCCACAAGGGAGGATCCACCTTGGATCCCGGGAACTACCGTCCCATCAGTCTGACAAGCCTGATCTGCAAGGGCATGGAACGCATTATCATGGAACTTATAAACAAAGACATTGGCATCCTCCAGACACTGGACCCCACCCAGTTTGGGTTTCTGAAGGGCCGATCTTGTCTCCTGAATCTGATTGACTTCTTCAAGTCGGTCTCCAGAGCTGTGGACGAGGGTAAGGAGGTCCACACAGCCTATCTGGACCTCACCAAGGCCTTCAACACCATCCCCCACTCTGGAATCATAGACAGACTTACTAAGCTGGGCATAAATCCCTACATCACTCGATGGGTTGCCAACTGGCTTACTGACAGAACCCAGATTGTAAAAGTAGCCGACTCCAAATCCAGCTCCAGACAAGTGACAAGTGGAGTACCTCAGGGTACAGTCCTGGGACCACTGTTGTTTGGCATCTACTTCTCTGAAGTACAGGCCAACACTAAGGGACTCTGGCTAACAAAGTTTGTAGATGACTGCAAACTGGGAGCCATTATTGAATCCCCAAATGATGTGGATATTCTACAAAAGGGCCTTACAGAAACAGATGCCTGGTGCCAGAGCCATGGGCTCAAGCTTAATGCCAAGAAATGTATAGTCATCCCCTTTGGAAAAAAATATGTACCCATGAACTACCACATAGGTGGCAGGACACTAAACATTGAAAGTGTGATGAGAGACTTAGGGACACAAGTGGACAGTGGTCTCACTTTCGATAACCACATTGCCACAACAGTCAGGAAATCCTTCTACGTGGCACACCTCATCACTAAGGGCTTTTCATCCAGAAAAAAGGAGGTCATTGTCCCACTGTACTCATCCCTCATTAGACCCATTATAGTGTATAATGCCTCATTTGGTATGTACCTCACAAGACATCTGCAACAGCTGGAAAAGCCACAGAAATACCTCTCTAAAAGAATCACAGGCCTAAAGCAGATGCCATATGCTGACCGTCTAAAAAAACTCCAGCTATACTCTGTGGCATATCGTCTACTCGGAGGCGATCTCTGCTTAACATACAAGGCCATGTCAAACCCTGAGCTGTTGGACATGCTCCACTTAAAGATATTCCAATCCCTCAGAGCCACACGCTCCAGGAATCTAAACCTTATCATCACAATGAACAAAACATGCTGGAGGGATAGATTCCTGACCCAGAGACTCCCCATACTCTGGAATAGACTGCCCATACATGTCAAGCAGAGCACCTCATTGGCCCTGTTCAAAAGGAACCTTGATGACTGGATGGGAGATAGGAAATTCACCCTGGGGATCATGTCAGTCGCCCTGCTAGACAGGGGCCCAGAGAAGTAAATATTGTGGGAAAAAATTTCCAGGGAATTGTTATGGCTAGGCTTGCATAGGCCTTAGGGCTGATAGCCTAGTACCAACCTATGAACCTATGGTAGGATTTATGTATTGAATAAATTCATCCAATTCAACTCTAGTACCTTTCCATAATACAAAAATGGTCTATATCATTTACGCAAAGAAGCAGAATGTCGACTCACCTTTAGTCGACCCATATTTGTCAAAGCTGCAGATCAGGAAAAAGGGAAAGACATCGGTTGTCCATTCTTTTAAATTTGCCCTTTTCCCAACTTTAGTACGATCTCAAAGTTAGTATATTTAGTTAAGGGGGGTGTGGGAGGCAAAGCCCCCCATTTTCATAGTGTTTGTTTTAATGTGGCATGCATGGCTGGGTTTCCATTTTCTTTCCCTTAGAAAGAAATCAGTGATTTGGCCATTCGATGTTGTGCAGCTTCAAGAAATATAGGTCGATTAAAGGTAAGTCGACATTTTGCTTGTTCGACTATATAATATAGACCCTACAAAAACATCATCCAAAAAGCATACCATATTTACATAAAAAGTCAACAGTTTTATCTCTCCAAATTCCTTGTTTATAAAACTGGCCTAGATATATACCATAATGCTACAGATGTTAGTTATTTCAGTGTCTATTGTGAGCCCATATTTCTGGATTGGCACTACAACTGCCATTCTGCTGAGGCCGGGTACATACCCTGTTGACAGACTAAAGTTAAAAAGGTTTTAAAAAAGTTCATCAATATTGCAATTTGTGGTAACTAGAAGACAGCTTGGTCTTTTTTCTGGACCCATGGATCTACTGTTTCTAGTGTTGAATAAAGCTTTTAGGATCTTGTATAGAGTGATTTTGGGTGAAGGGAAGTTTAGTAATTCAGAGGAAACAATAGTGTAAGTAGAATGGTTGAAAGTGGAAGTAAATCTATCACCTGAAACATTGACTATGGATTTATGATCAAAATAAACAGCACTTTTCTTGAGCTCCGTGCAGTTTCCACTGTTACTTCTAACACTACCAATGCAGTTAAAAAGGACTTGTGGTCATCCGTGGAAACGATGCTACTTTCCTTTCCTATTCTGCATTAGTCTTCTTAACCGTGTACTTGAATTCTTCACTGACCTGTCTAAATACCTTCTTTTTTTGGGGGGGGGGGTCTTTTATACAAACCAAGTATTTTTTACTTCTCTTACTATGGTTTGTTTGGGAACTCCACCACATGGGCTTGTTTTTCAGTTTTCCATTGCACTTCCATGAATGGCTTAGATGGGCGTAACTTTCATTAATATATGTCTAAACATTAGGGACTGGGTAGGCAGACAGGTGTGTGCTTTAGAATTTCTTCAGTAAGGGATATTTGACTTGAGGTAATGGAGTAGAGCCTCACCTGCCACTCCCAGATGGTCTGAATGAGTGACAGGTACAGTACCATGACTTGGAGGGAGTGGTACTAGTGCACTGAAATCAAGTTTCATTAACTGCACATACATGCATGTTCAAGTGTCAGAAAGGTCTCAGGTTTGTGCAGTTTTTTGTTCAGAACTATAGCATTGTATGACACCTTAATGTAAATTGGATTGGGAATTATTCCCATACCAAGTTATTGGGTTAATTTTCAGCTTGCTGACAGTGCAGTTCAGCATTGGGAGAGGGGGGTTGCACTCTTGAGTGAGCTGTCCTTTGACTGAGATGCTGAACTGAGGTATTGACCACACACTGCAAGTTTGTATATAGCGGCTCTACAGGAATCAATTTCAAGAAATCCAATGAAACAAGCCAGAGCTTCCAAACACCAAATAAAATTAATTTATTAAATAAAATTCATCAATTTAAACAGCAGAATTTTCAGGTGCAATACCCTTTCTCAATGCTTACATTTAAAAAACCCTCTCACAAGTTTTTAACATATCCACATCATTGTGGCAACCAATCAGTCCCCGAGTTCATTCACTTTAAACTTCACTTTAAAATTTAAAGCTACAGATATAACAATCTAACTTAATATACAACAGTAAAATATTCAGTGTATACAATGTTAGTACATCAGCTTATAAATATATTAACATTGTATTATATTGAGTATTGATTTTATTTGGTGTTTAGGAGCTCCGGCTTGCTTTATTGGATGCTTAACTTAAGTCCCATCCATACCATTGAACCTCTTAGAGTAAGAAATCTAGACAAAGCAATACATAATGGGGGGAGACAAGGGCCCAAAAATATGGGCAATTTTTAAATACTGCACTTACAAACTTCAAAAGTTGATAGAATAACAGGTTTTGCATTAGCATTAATTTTCTGAAGGGTATGAAGTCTGAAATGTAAATGTCTGTCATTATTTTCTAACTTCAATCCTCGATGATCTGCTAATGATTTGTCAGAAAACCTGTATTTCTTGAGAAAAAGACCAAAAATATGAAGCAAAAATCTGGACAGCTGAGAGGTATGGTCCCATCTGCTTGAGCTGGTGGCAGCTCAAGAGGATTTTGAAGATCCCACAGTACCTACTGAAAGGAGCAGAGGAAGCTCCCTGATTGCCAGGTCAAATTTTCCCTACTTGTATAAATACAACCTCTGGTCTCCACTGATAAGACACCACTAGCCTAGTGGGAGTAACTTGTCTATAAAGAATAAATACATTTTTGGTTGGACTGTACAAGACACGCACCTTGTCTAAAAAAGGCATTATGGGGGCAGAAAAATTCTTACCCAATATGTAGAAGTGATGAGGATAAAGAAGACGATCATTCCTAGTGAAACAGGCTGGCCTGTTGATCATCACCTACAGCACATGTAGGAAATGTCTATGTCTGCAAAGATCATTCAACCCCTACGAAACAAGACGATGCTCTTGACAACTCTGGAATTCTGGATTTAAGTATTCGGCAATCTGATGATCCAGTTTGTTTAGAAGGAAACAAAAAAGAAAGGAAGAAGTTCACAACAAATACCAAGGAAGAAAAATAAACTGATTAATGTCTGTAAAGTAAAGAGAATACGTACTAAAAAGGGCACTGCTTTGTTATGTAACACACATGTTACAGGGAATGAAACCTTCAGTCTAGAGAAAAAGGCATCATTTTGCCAAAAGAGAAGGTAGAAAAAAGAGGCAATATGCAGGTAAAAAGGAAGAAATCAAAAGTGAATGTGGAAGGATTGAAGGACATCATTGTAAGAAAAAAGAAGAGAAATACAGATGTTGACTACATGGCCCAAGCTGTGGATATACAATGCCAGCTGGATGAGAATTTAATACACAGTGAAAACAGTGGGATTAATAAGACTAATGGTGATGACAAGCTATCCTTCTTAACAATTGATAGAGTAGATATTACTCTATTAGAAGCTGAAGATTCTTCAGAGCTGGCCAACAAAGACATTCTTGTAATTGGAGATTCAGTTATTAGAGGGACTGACACTTACATTTGCAGAGAAGATAATGAACATCGAGTAGTGTTATGCTTGCCAGAAGCAAAAATAGATGTGAGACAAGCCTTGGAATGCCTTAATGTAAAGAAGTATGATCGGTTTTTATTCATGCGGGTACAAAAGATGTCATCCACAAGGATTCTCTAACGTTACTAGGGAACTGACAGCCCTCTTAGATAGTATAGCTTGCAGTGGTGTTAGCATGGATTTTTCACAAATCACCTACAGAAAGGATAGTCAGTTCACTGTGAATGAAAAGACTTTTTGAATAAAAACCTACATGGAAAAAATGTCTAAATGTTTTAAAAAATGGAAATTTAGAGCATCCAAGCCTAGTTTTGGGCACACGTGCGCATTTGTCAAGATGAGAGAAGAGAATTTTTGCAGCAGATATTTTGCAATATTTGACAAACACTATGCAGGATTTTTGTCAGGTTGAAAATTTAACAGGTCACAGATAGCAACATTAGATGCATCTCTGATGGTTGTTAATGCTATTAGCATTAATAATAAAGTTTTTTTATTGGAAAATTTGCTACGCTCCCAGAAGATTGATGTTGTTGTTTGTGAAACATGGTTAAAGAACAACGACTGGAAACCAGTTCTGCCAGGGTATAAATGTTTTTACTGTAACAGACATTCTAACAAAAAAATCAGGTGGAGGTGTTATGATAGGGATTAAAGATAGTTATGAGACCTGTGACTACTACATGTTCAGTGATAACATCAATACTATAGACTGTGTAACTGTGACAATAAATACAGAGCTGGAACATATAACAATAGGAGTGCAGAGACCACCAAAGTCAAGTACAGATGATCTACAGGAATTCATACATTTCTTGAATGAAACGCAGGAGGGAAGAATAATATTAGCTGGGGACTTAAATTTACCAGACACAGACTAGAATAATATTGATTCAACAATGTTAGTAAGGAAATTATTCACAATATATATTCAGGAACAACAATTGCTTCAGATTTTAAAAACACCTACCAGGGGACAGAACATACTAGACATTGTTTGTGTTCCTAAAGAAATTACTGTTACTTCATGTCAAGTTTTACCACCATTGATGTGCAGTGATCATAGGGTTATAAAGGTTAATTTGTTGCTAGACAATTCTGCCAAACTGAAATCTAAACCAATGCACAGATGGTTAATTACAGATTATATGGAAGCAAAACAGTCACTATGTAAAACTAACTGGACTGAGGTGTTCAGTGGAAAAACTGCAAATGGAATGTGGAAAGTTTAGAAAAAGAAATTGTTTGAGTGCAAAAAATCAGAAAAATGTTTAACATCAGGATCTAGTTATACATCAGGGGGATATACTTCCATAGGAACAAGATATCTGATTAAGGTGAGAGACAAATAATATAAGAAATGGGAGAGAGGTAGAACTACACCTTTGAAAATTGAAATAAACAAGCTGGACAAACAGATTATTCACAGTGTGAGACAAGATCAAGAAAAATGTGAAGAAAATTTATATAAAGATATTGAGCATAATAGAAAACCTTTTTATACATACATATGATGTGGAAGGAGTGAAGACATACAAATTGGTAAACTATGTGCAGATTCTAAAATGTATTCTCAGACACAACAGATTGTAGATATATTTACAAAATCTTATGTAAAACAGTTTGGCTGCACTAAAGGGGTGATAGGTTGTCCTAGTGACATCCAGGTAACCCCAGATACTGGAATCAAATTAGATTATATTGAAAACGATCTACGCAAACTGGATCCAAACAAAGCACAGGGAGGAGACGGAATTAGTAACAATGACCTGAGAACACTTCAGCAAGAACTTATGGTACCATTATATCTATTATTCACTGGGCCATATAAATACGGGGAGATTCCTCAAGATTGGAGACATGCATTTATTAAACCTGTCTTAAAGGGGAGTAGGACAAACCCAGAGTCATACAGACCCTTATGTCTACTTTCATGTTGTGGAAAAATAATGGAGAAGGTAATACTGGATAAGTTACTGTTAGAATTGGATAGGTTGGGACTTGAAACCATTTATCAGCATGCATATGTTGAAAATAGATCTACTACCACCTGTAACATGATGTTCTACACCAATATAATAACAGCTATGAATGAAAAATTGTGCTGTGATGTAATTTACATAGATTTAACATCAACATTTGTCAAAGTCAAAATCAAAGTAAACTATATTGTCACTTAGAAAGTACAGTTGTGTACCTACCATAAATGTAGATGTTCGAGTGTATTCACTGTTGCAGTCATTACACTTGGGTTATCCTGCTGGCAGGCTATCCGCAGTCGGCCTGAATTCCAAAGTCTAGGTCCGGCGTCGGTTGCTGTCGCCTCTTCCCTGACGTCAGTGCGCCAGGGGTATAAAAGATGCAGCCAACGTCATTTTCTTAGTTTTTCTTGCCCCAGATGTCAGGTGCCCCCAAATTGGTAGGCTGAAAATTATGCCAATAAGTATGCATGAACAAAAATAAACATTTTCTTTCATCTGCAAGCAAATACACCACATAGGTTGTATAGGATAGAGAAGTACAGATAAGTCCCAGCAAAGAAAAGGGGGATGGTGGGAGGGTAACTTGGACTGCAACAGTGAATACACTTGAACATCTACATTTATGGTAGGTACACAACTGTACTATGTTCATCGTGTTTCAGTGTTGCAGTCATTACACTTGGGTTGAATCCCAAAGCTGAGGTTGGGTGGCTGGGTCTAAATAGGATTAGAAGAGGCTATAAGGCCCTGCAGAACTGCAGTGGCAAAGCCTGCTCTGGATTTAGAGTAGAGAGGTAAGTGGTAGTGCTTGGTAAAAGTGTGCACTGAACTCCAAGTTGCAGCCTCTAAAATGTCTTTGGTTGGTACGCCTCTGAGGAAGGCTGTTGAAGTGGTTGCTGCTCTGGTTGAGTGAGGCCTAATGTCCTTAGGCACTGATTTGCCATTTTGTGAATAGCAGAAACGAATGCAGTGGCCTATCCATTTTGAAATAGTCTGCTTTGAGATAGCCTTTCCTTGTGATCCTGCAGCATATGCTACTAAGAGTTGCTCAGTCTTTCTGAAAGCTTTAGTTCTGTCCAAGTAGAAGCGTAGCTGTCTGTGTATGTCCAAAGAATGCAGGAGTCTCTCACCTTTATTCTGTGGGTTTGGATAAAAGGTAGGCAAATGAATGGTCTGGTTAAGAGCCACACTGGACATTACCTTAGGCATAAATGTCGGGTTTGTCCTCAGAGAAACCCTGTTTGGATGGAAAATGATAAAAGGTTCCACAGCCATGAGTGCCTGTAACTCTGAGACTCGTCTTGCAGAGGTTATTGCTAGGAGCAGGGCTGTTTTCCAAGATAAGAACTTTATTTCAGCTGTATTGGCTGGCTCAAAAGGCAGCAGTGTGAGCTTTTCCAAGACATAATTTAGGTCCCATGCAGGTATTGGTGCTCTCCTTGGGGGTCTTATGTTTTTGGCCCCTCTGAGGTACTGTCTTAGCAATGGATGTGAAAAAATTGGTGGTTCCGTATTGTAATGAGCTGAAATGGCAGAGGCATGGATTTTAATTGATGAAAAGGATAGGCCTTTGTCCAGCATCTCAGTTAGGTATTGTAAAATCTGAGGAATATTTGGTACAAAGTGTCTATTCCTTGTGCCTGGTTCCAAGCACAGAATCTTTTCCATTTTTCTGCATAAGATTTTCTGGTACTGGATCTCCTAGCCTCTAAAATAACATCCATCACTGCTTTAGAGAGAGGTGTGTTCTGAATGGCTACATTATCCGCCATGCTGCCAGATTTAGGGTTCTGAGTTGGCTGTGCAGGATCTGATTGTTTCGTTGGGTCAGTAAATGAGGAATTAGAGGCAATGTCCAGGCTGGGCCTTGAGACAAACTCTTTAGGATTGGGTACCAGTACTGGTGGGGTCAGTCTGGAGCAATCAGAATCATTTTTGGCTTCTCTTGTCTGACCTTTAGGAGTACCTTGAGGAGGAGAGGCAGAGGAGGAAAGGCATATACTGTTAGGGTTTTCCAGCTGAATGATAGAGCATCCACTTTCCAAGCTTGCTTGTGATACGTCCTTGTGCAGAATCTCTGTAGTTGGCAGTTGTGAGGGGAGGCAAATAGATCTATGTCTGGGCATGCCCATTTCTTTGTTATCTCGCTGAAGACTTGTGGATCCAGTTTCTACTCGTGGGGATCCATGAGGTTTCTGCTTAGTTTGTCTGCCAGAGTATTTTTCTTTCCTGGCAGGAATTGTGCTTGCAGGTGTACTTGATAAGTTAATGTCCCACGAAGTCATGGCTTGTCTGCAGAGGGGGTAGGAATGAGTGCCCCCCCCCCCATTTGTTTATGTACCACATGACTGTAGTATTGTCCATCCTGATCAGTAGTTGTTCTGGATGGGGTAGATCCTTGAAAGCTGTCAGGACATTCTGAACAGCTAGCATCTCTTTTTGATTGATATGAAGATGTCTTTGGCTTATAGGCCATGTGCCCTGAATACATTTTCCTGCCATGTGGGCCCCCCAGGCATAATCTGAAGCATCTGTTGTTATTGTCTGCCTGGCTGTGGGTAAGGTGCATGGCTGTCCCTTGTTGCGGTGACAGGCCTGTGCCCACCATCGACACTCCTGTTGCAGGCAAGGAATGAGGGTAATTAATGTTTCCAGGCTGTGACAATGTTGAGTCCAAACACTTTTTAGATACCACTGTAGTTTCCTCATATGCAGTCTGGCATATGGAATTAGCAGAATGCAGGATGCCATGAAGCCCAAAGCCTGCAGAAATTTTCTTGCAGATAACTGGGCCTTTGTTGCCAACATTTTGAAGTAAGAAGTCAGTTGTCCTTGTTTGTCTGGTGTGAGATAAGCCATCTGGGCAGTTGTATTTAAGCTTGCACCCAGGAATATTATCTCTTGAGAGGGTACTAGTTTTCATTTCTTTTTGTTTACTGTGTACCCTAGGCAAATTAGTAATCTTTTTACAAATGCCAGATGCTTTAGTAGAATGTCCTTGTTGTCTGCTTAAATAAGGCAGTCGTCCAAGTAAGGATATATTTGAATTCCTCTTTGTCTGCAAAATGCAATTACTGGTGCCAGGCATTTTGTGAAGACCCTGGGTGTAGAAGATAAGCCAAAGGGCAGCGCAGAGAATTGGTAGTGCATTGAGCCAGCTATGAATCTGAGGTATCTTCTGCAAGATTGTCTGATTGGAATATGCAGGTATGCCTCTTTTAGGTTCAAAGTTACAAGCCAAGCCTTCTTGCCCAGCATGGGCAGAAGCTGCTGCAGAGTCAACATTTTGAATTTTGGAATGTCCAGAAATGTATTTAGAATAGACAGGTCCAGTATTGGTCTCCAGGCTTTGTCCTTTCTGGGTACCAAGAAAAGTCTTGAGTAAAATCCTTGTCCCTGCTCTTGCTATGGTACTTGCTGAATGGCCTTCATGTTCATGAGGGATAAAATTTGTTTCTGTGCCTCTGCCCATTGACTGTGTGGCAGGTCTGGCATACCTTTTGTCCTTGGCAGAGTGTGAAAGTGGAACCTGTAGCCCTGGGACACTATATTCAAAACCCATTTGTCCTGGGTGATCATGTGCCAATTTTGAGAAAAAAGTGCTAGTTTCCCCCCTAAGGGGCTGCCAAAAGATGAGTGCTTGGTGCTGGCAGAGGAAAGTCACTGGGAGTGTTTCCTGTATGGCTGTGATTTGTCTTCCGCTTTTGGAGATAGAAGCACTCCACTGTTTTGGCCTGTATGAGCCCTGGGGCTGGGATCTGCCTCTGGGTCATCTGTATCTGCCTCTTTGTGACCTGTCTGACACTGGAAAGGACCAATTCTTTGTAGGCCAGTTCCTGCTAAATCCGGGTGGCTGTACCTGTAAGAAATCCTTTACTGTTTGCATAGATTTCGCTTTGTCCTCCATTTTCTTCAACACCTCCTCTGCTTTAACACCAAATAAGGTGTTATGCTGTAATGGAGCATCTAATAATTTTTCTTTAACATGATCAGGCAGATTCTGTTCATTTAACCAAGCATGCCTCCTAATGACAGAACCCGTAACTGCAGCCCTGCAAGAGGCCTCCAGAGAATCAAAACCACATTGCAATGTATGCTTTCCCACTTGTTCAGTTGCATGCAATAAATCCTGCATTTCTTTATTTTCTGCACAATCAGAATTTGACAAACTTTTCTGTTTTAGCAGTGACATTAAGTATTGCTGATATTTAAGCATATGAAATTGACAATTTAAAGCCCTCACAGCCAAAGTAGCAGAAGTGTAAACCTTTTTTCCCCATCTGTCTAGTGCCCTTGAATCTCTATCAGAGGGGATAGGATTTTTTGCAGTAGAAGCCTTGACCCCTTTGGGACCCTGAGAAATAGTTTCTGGGTCAGCAGCAGGGTTTTTATAAAGAAATTTATGTGAATCTGGAACCCTGTAGTATCAGGGGCAGGAGGTAAAGAGTCTGGAGAAAGGCCGGACTCTGAAAATACATCATCTACAATGTCTAACACCGGAGGAATAGCCAAAGGCCTGTGCTGAGGTAGTAAAAGAAAATCTCTAAGCCTTTTCTTAGATTCTGAGTAGTCCTGGCTCTCCCAGTGGAAGTGCTCCCTCATGATATGCAGGGTTTCCCCAAAAGAATAATCCTCAGGCGGTGAGGCTGAAGGAATAGTTCTTCAACATCAGAATCCTCATAAGGAGGAAGAGAATATTCCTGTTCAGAAGAGGAGTCAGAGGAAATGGAAGCCTGATCTGAAGATTCATATTCTATCTCTTGCCCAGGCCTCTTGTCAGGAGGGGGATGGGAACCCCCTGATCAAAGTAATTAGGTATTTGGCCATTTTGAGCATCTGTTTTTTAGGCATGGTAGTCTGTCCAGGAGAATGCTGTACTTGTTTCTTTGTCTTTAGAACTGCTTTAGACTTTGTTTTAGAAGCTGAAGTAGGCTTTATATATAACTATGTAGGTCTGAAAACACCCTCAGAAGCCGATGCCTGCTCAGCGGCTCCGGACCCATCTGAGGGAATAGTTTCCAAGTGTCCAATACCTTGAGTATCCAAAGGCCTAGCTGGCTCCACGTGGGAGTCGTCAGCGGCCTGTGAGGTAGCGGGCACCAGGGGCTGCGAAAGCACCTCACTGAGAACCGGTGACTGGCTTAGCGGAAGCCTCGTTGTCGGTTTTGGACCTCGGATGCCTGTCCTTTTCTTTTTCCTTGCGCTTTTTATAAACTCCAGTCGTCGGCTGTTCCAACGGCATTATATAATTTATATAATTGAATCTTTGGCCAAAGAAATGTAAGGCAAAATCATACCGACGCTTAATAGTGCGTTGGTTAAATCTAGCACAAAACCAACAGCTAGCAACATTGTGATCAGGGCCTAGGCAAGGAATACAGTAAGAATGAAAATCCTTATGAGGTATTTGCTTCCCACAAGAAATACAATTGTTAACTTTTTCTGACATCGGACTGGAGCAAGAAAAAAGATTCCCCAACGAGGTACTTAGCTTTAATGAAGACTTTGGATCTGAAATTCGTTTTTGAAAATCTCAGGAGACGGCCGACCAGCACTTGTGAACTGCTTTTGCTTCGGGCACCACGCAACAAGAAAGACTGAAGAAAATGGCGTCAGCTGCATCTTTTATACCCCTGGCGCACTGACGTCAGGGAAGAGGCGACAGCAACCGATGCCGGACCTAGACTTTGGAATTCAGGCCAACTGTGGGTAGCCTGCCAGCAGGATAACCCAAGTGTAATGACTGCAACAGTGAAACACGATGAACATCTACACATGTTTAGCTTAAACAAAATTTCATTCATCAGCTTAATTCTTGATATTACAAAGGAAAGTGAAACAACACATACAAGTGGAGGAATAAACATAACTAACAAATACGATACTACTCCCAATACTCGCAAGAAAGAACAGACATTTACCAGCACTCGTATATGAAAAGAGTTAAATTAACTACCCTATTTAAAGTAAAACAAAACACACTTCTTCTTCTTCGATCACCTTGTCCCAATTTAGAGTGTCCAATCCACCTGCAGCATGTCTTTGGGATGTGGGACATGCAGACTCGCACCCCAGAACCTCTTGCTGTGAGGCAGCAATGCTAACCACTGCACCACCGTGGCCGCCCTAAAGTAAAACAAAACACACTACAGACTGAAATACCTAAGTTATTTGTCTAACATTGCACCTGAGTGAGTTAAATAATAATGTCTATGGATATAATAAATAAATATTGTACTTACTTGGAATATATACAGTACGTATATATTGCACACATAATAAATAAATATTGACTTATGTGTCCAGACCCCTGGGACTAGTACTCGAGTTCAGAAGTCTAATCACTGTAGGGTAGAGCCTGTTACTGAATCTTGTAATTCTGTGCCTCCTAAACCCCCTGCTAATTATATATACTAACTCCAAGATTGCATAAACACTGAGTAATAGCATATTCCCAACCCCACAAATTGATCGATTTTGGACACCTGATGACCAGTTCTTTAGTTAATCATAAATGGTCAACTAAGCAGTTGTTAATCAAACACACTCGGCCAATGGGATGGAACTCTATATACACACACAAACATACACACATGCATATCTATATATATCTATATATCTATATATAATATATATATATATATATATATATATATATATATATATATATATATATATTTACAATAAAACAAGGGAAAAATTTAAGCCAAGAATTTAAAGTAGTCACAAAGTAGCTGCAACTGACAATTCTCACAGATTCCATGACAAAGCAATTTAGCAGGTTATCTCCAAAAACCAAGCCATTTCAGTTAGGAGGACAATTAAGGATGACACTGTCTAACGCTTTCTTTAAATGCTCAGACAAACTGGTAAAAAGAAAACTAAATAAGCAAAAATGCTTCAGTGGTACTGAGATATGGAAAAAATAGCCGATGAATCAACTAAGTACAAAACAAATTTATTAAGCCACAGAGTAAAAAATCAAGCGCTTTCGTCTCCTCAATTAGGAAACGTTATCAAGAAAGTTTCCTAAGTGAGGAGACGAAAGCGCTTGATTTTTTACTCTGTGGCTTAATAAATTTGTTTTATACTTAGTTGATTCATCTGCTATTTTTTCCATATCTCAGTACCACCAAAGCATTTTTGCTTATTTAGCTTTCTTTAAATGTCTAAATTATCTTAAGTGTGTCACTAGTGATATGAAGTAAAGCTATTAGTGCTGTGGTTTGTCAGGAAGCCATGTTTAGAAATAGGCCATTTTTCTAGACTTTAGTCAGGTTTTGAAGGCTGCACTAGGTCCATACTCCCAGGGTGGAAGCATTAGCCTTTTTTTATTAAATAGAAAGTGGGAGAACAACAGCCTGTTCCATATGTTTGTACAGTGCAAGATAGGGCCTCCATCCCACCAAGTAATGTGAGATGGATGTCAGTTGAGGAACTGGCATTTTTTATTTGGATGTTGAAATAAAAGGCTTTTAACTGTACATTTAGAAATGGATTTACAAAATAATTCTGAGTATAGAGACTAGATTATTTACTGGTGCCAATATAAGTTGGAGTTTAATTTGGAAGAACAGTGAATGATACAGAACTATTAGTAAGCAAGTAATGGGTAGCGGTGTTGGCTATATCAAATGGCAAAGATTCAGAGACACAAGATACATGAAGTGAATGAGTATAATCAAACCTGTTTTCACCAGTGAGTAACTTAACTCCCCCCACAGTCTTTTTCATATGGCAAAACTGGGAGGACTAGCTTGCTGAAAGCCAATGTGCTTTCGTGGTAGCAATCTCAGTCATCAATTCTTTCCCTAAAGTAAGACTGAGAGGTAGACTGTTTCTTGCATTTCCTTTTGTATGTCAGTCTTTGATTAGACAAAATACACACAGTTTTCTTCCCCAATAGGCTACAGGTTAGTAGGCTCAGCTACAGAGGTCCATTTTCAGGTACAATCTTGTCAAGAAACGTGTAAATAATTAAGAAGCTTAGGCATTCAGTACAAAAGTATATCTAGTCAGCCAAACTGAGCACACAGATTCAGGAAGATATTTAGTGGCAGGTACATTTACACTGGTAATTGAGGCTTCAAGAGGTGTTTGAAACTAGAAAGCAAATATAAGAATCCATTCTTGGAATTAGTTAATATCCTGGCATTCAGAGAGATCAAGCAATTGAAGCAAATACTGAGTTTAGGATGGTGATGCTAATCAATGTAAGTGGTACCAAGTGCATTTTGACTGTATAACCTGTCCTGCCTGTTATTATAATAATGAGTTATGTACTTTAGGATATGACATAGAAGAAAAACATAAGGTGGTGTTGAGATACTATAAGGTTGGACTACAAGGTGGTAGAAAAGTGAATATTTCTTGTGTATCTGCACACTGTGTTTTTTGCCTATGCAAGACTTTGATTTGGATAGAGCAGCTTAAAACTTAAAAGTTGCTGCTGGAGGGGGAAGAGGAAGTATATTTGCCTTTTGTAACGTAATGTAGTGGAGCCACGACTTTATTGAGAAGCACATGAAATTAAAGGCTTTATTTAGGCCAATTTGCAAACTGTATTTTTGAGTAGTTAATTACGCTCTGATGTAAACATGTTAAGGCAACAATTAAAGTGCTCTTTATAAATTTATCAGTACTTGGTAAGCTGATATTTTACTGAGAAGCAATTTTAACAGTGATTGGAAATTATCTATAATTTTCAACAAGTGAAGGTAGAAAAATAAAGTCTGGTTTGTCCAAAGTCTTAGATATTTGTATTGATGGATACATTCAATTGACTTTTTGTGGTGGAGGGTATGAAGAAGACAGTGTCTAAGTTTTTCATGTGTTCCTAACAGCATAAATTCAAATTTGAAGAAGTTTATGGATAATTCTACTGACTGTAATTATACGCAGGTTAAGAAGTTACCTTGGGATCATACGCTTAAGTTATCAGCATACAGAGGAAATGCTTCTGTAAAAAGGATTTTAGGAAAACTGTAAACAGAAGTAAGGTTCACAGTGAACATTGCTAGACTGTAAAGGAGAGAAGTTTTAGGAGCATGGAAACTTCTAGTCTGATATGCCATCATTACTGTGTGGTTGTTAAGTACTGCTTTAATCACAGATGGCTAAAATGGCTAATCGGGTCAAACTTACATGTATTTATATATATATATATATATATATATATATATATATATATATATATATATATATATATATCTGTGTGTGTGTATGTACACACACACACACACACACACACACACACACACACACACACACACACACACACACACACACACACACAGAGTCTTTAAGGTTTCCTTTCTCCAATTAATTGTAATCTTTTTGTTGGTGCTTTTTGCACTGTCCTCTGCTAACCATCACCTCTTTCCCCTGGCTGCCTTAATGATCCATTCACTCCTGTTGCAGAAGCCCTATGGCTCAAGCATTCCTAAACTGAAGATAAAGTGAAATATGAGCTGGGCCATTGTATGCATGGATTGACTTTTTTTTTTTCTTTTTAGCCCTACCAATTCCCTGCACATACCTGTAGCATTCAGGAATTTAGCATGTGATGGGCTCAGTGATTTACATACCCACCGCAGCAAACACATAATATAACAGCCCCCCCCCCCATAGACAATACTTAAGTGTGACAACTGATCTTCACTGGTAATTCTACCAACAGGAGTATGCCAAGGTACACACCCAAATCCTTCCCCACAGAGACAGGTAGACAGGTTCCTTTCTCCCTCAGCCCATCTAGTTTATCATACGCTAAGGCTATTACTCAAACCATGGTCACCTGGAACGTAATCAGGGTTTCATCCCTGTATGATAAAAAAGCAAATTTGTGATCATAAATATTAATTAAGAATGGGGTAATAATGGTGGGGGTGTTATGGACTATGCTGGAGTATTTTATTTAAGGAATGGTGTAAAAGGAAATTATTTCTTTAATGTGCAAACAGGGAATGTGTGGAGAAAGTAATTATATCATTTAAGATGAGAAAAGGTAGAATGTAGGTATTTAGTTTTTGTATGAACTGTAGTAAAAACAAGCCAGCTGTAATGCGGTTATCTGACAGGATGAGGTTAGCCTAAATGGGGTTTGAGCAATTTGGTTTAGTAAGTGAATGATCTGCATCTAATAGGAATGTATTTCTCTGGTATATCTATGGTAGTATGGTAGACAGACAGTCAACAGTGTGAAACTAAGTCAGACGTCAGTGTAAATTACTAAAATTTGAAATTCTAGGTGGTTACAGAGTTATCCAGTTCACATCAATAAGTAAAATGGCAAATGTATTTTCCTTACTTGAAAAGAAAAATCTAGCAGTTATGACCACTGCCTGATGTACTATGCACTTGAAGAGTACATTCGGAGTGTGTGGGATATCGGGCACTTAATCTGAGAAGAGTGCCCCATCCTAAGGTCTGTCAGGCTTCATGGTCATCATCCTCTCAGTAACAATTTTCTTTTTTGTTCTGTGATTGGACCAAACAAAGCTACTGATCATCTAATAGTGTCTGAAAGCATTCAGTTCATTCTTGAGAAGGAAATGTCTGTCTCATGTTTCTAAACTAGTCATGTGGGTTTCATTATAAAACTGAAGCTTCTATTGTATGCTTCAGATTGTAGACAATAAGTACTTTGTTAAGGAGACTAACATTGGAAGGAAGATGTAGATTGTGTCCATATAATGTTTCACATTTCTACCATTTGTTAACTGAGGCTATATGCAGAAAGGTGAGAATCCCGGTGATGTGGGATGCTAGAAGTATTTTCTGAAGTAAAATTAGAGATTAGCCACTGAGGAAAATGGCAAAACAGTAATTTCTAAATAGGAGGAAATTACTTAGCAGAAGATAAAATACTTAGGGTTATCATTAAACCAGGATTTGGAGACAAACAGGACATTTTAATCATGTATTAAAACCCACTCTTTAAGCCTACCTATTTTGTTACAAACATTACTGAGATTGATATGAGCCAGCTTACCAAAAGTAGCTTAGAAAAAAAGCAATTGCAGGATCCAGGGAAATGTGGGGGGGGGGGGGCAGTCAAAGGGATAAATGGGGTTGAACAAGGAGGAGGAGGAATAAAACATCAAGATCAAGTGAGGAAGGGGGAATACACATTTACTCATTTTACTACTCACTGGTCATTATTAAGCCAAACAACTTTTCATGATTAGAAATTATGTAATGCTTTAAAGGTGTTTCCTCAGGTAATGTAATAATAATTTATGGCAAAAAATCTATATCCAACCACTTATCTTTAGCTACTTTATATGGAAGCAGCAATTTTCAAATGAGTGCAGAGCAAGTAACTCTGTAAAGTATTCTAAAGTTCTGACTCCAAGACTTGTATAAGCATTTAAGAGTTTGAAACCAGCAGTTAATTACATTTTGCTTAGCTATGAACAGAAAACCAAATATGTGCATGGTAGTTGGGCCAAGGCTACAAATACACCACTACTCACAATTTAATACCTACTTAAAACCACGGTTGTCCATACCTTTTAACTTCTTTGCTCAGGAATTCTGGACAAGGATAAAAAAATAATTGGGGGAAAAAGACCCAAAATCAGGGAAAATTTTTAAATATTACTTTAATTTACTTAAGCAGTTACTAAAACAATAGGTTTTACATCAACATGCATTTTTGAACAATAATAAGTATGACACTCTAATAAATGGCATTATTGTTCGACTGTAAACCTCAGTGATTTACCAGAAAATCAAAACTCTTATGACAGGGCAAGAATGTGAGGCAAAATCAGGGACAGTTAAGAGGTATGCTGCTATCTAATTAAATGTTTATAGATACATCTGACACGCACAGACAAGCTAAGCTGGAGTTGATACTTTCACAATGATAAGGAAGGTTACTTCTAGGTTAGCTGATAGTTTAGGGGCTATTTTCATTTTATCAAGTATTTTTTTGAAGAAATGTTTAATATTTATAATACTTAAAAAGGGGAGATTACAATAAATGGTGAGCTATGTAAAACATTACACAGTAAAACTTATTTTTTTCTAATGTACACCCTTATACTTGGATCTCAACAATTCTTATCTATTACAGCAGTTATTACCATTAATTTTATTTGAAGATTTAAATTTTTAAAGATTCAATTTCGTTTTTCCACAAAATAGTAGCAAGATCTAAAAATTCTCTAAAAAAAAGTTATGGAATCTGACTTCTATTTTCTAGTAATCACTTTTCTGGTGTCAGACAGGAGACAATAAAACAAAGAAAATTGTTTTTAACTAATTTCACAAGAGATTGGAACATTCAATAACACTGTTACTTTCTTATTAAAACACAATTATCATTCCATAAACCCCTAAAAATCAGAAATATCATTCCAATAAGCATTCAATGTTTTACAGTCAGTATGTACCTAGGCTGTTTTAACTTGTTTATAACCTCTACAACATGTTGAATTAATGTTGTTTCCAAATGTAGCTAACTTAGGAAGTGTTATAAAAACTATGAATGTACTTCCATGTAAAAATCTTCTAATATAAACTTGAAGAACTTAAGCCAACAGATTTTTTAAAAGCAATATCTACTCAATTTCACCAATTAATTATGCAAATTACATGACTCTAAAAAGTTCCAATAATTTTTATTACAACTATTATTAATATAAAAGCCTTCCTTATCAGAAAATTATCCTTTAGTAATAGATGAAATCTTAGGACAAAATGATAACTCCTCTTTATTCATAGCTTTTAAAAATCATTAAGCGTTCTTATTATATTTTGTCTAAATAAATTATTCTCATTGTAACCTTTTCTTAGAAAACCAACAAACAAAATTTTATTATCTAGACAATCATGCCAGAAACAAATATTATTATTTTTAAGATTATCTAAATATGCCTAAATATGCAATGTTAGAATTTTCAATAAAATTAGGAGTATGTGCAACATGCTAAATCGATGATCTCCATTTTTAATTATAGATAATTATAACTTCTAAAATCAGTTAAAATATTCCTCCTTTATTGTGATTTAATTTTAAAAAAGGGGTTTCTTCCAAGCAAGACCTTAACTTCCATAAAATTATTATTTAAATAATTTAATTTGATAAAGTCTAATTTGATATAATTTAATAATTGACCCATGAATGCATTTCCATTTACTTATATAAAAGGCATTAAGCCAAGTGTAACCGTATTTGAAATCACTGCTACAGCATAAGTCTCTAAATTAGGAAAATGAATCCCACCAAATTCCCAAAGTCTAATATGAATTTTGTACGATATATTAGGTTTTGAATGCAATGACAAAAAAGAGATAATCTTCTCTATTTTTTGAAGAATAGATTTGCCAGGTAAAAAGCAAGAGATTGTAATATATATAATATTTTTTGGTAGAATAATCATTTTAATTAAAGCTAACCTTTCTTCAAAAGGAAACAAAACTTTAGCTAAATTAGCCACATCATCCACCAGCTTATTAAAATTATTGTTAAGGATAAAACTAACATTCATATTTAGTGCCATACTGTCATATTTTAAGTCAGGATTATTCTAATTAAATGTAATTATTTTACTTATGGTTGACTTAACTTTCTGATTTACTAATAACATTTCAGTTTTGCTCTCATTATACTTTAAAGATGAGGTCAGTTCAAATGGTTTAATTTTTTTACAGATTTCAGATATTGGGTTATTTACATCACTAACTGTTAACAAAATATCCTATGCAAAAAGTTGTATTTCAGATTGATGAGATTCATATATATTAAATCCTTCTGTTAAATTATTTGATCTAATACTGTTTGCAAAAGGTTCAATTACAACAGCAAATGATAATAGAGCTTAGTTCCTCTATTAATATCAAATAAATTCAGCATAAAAGGACCTATTTTAGTGCTAGCTTTGGAATCATTACAACATTTTTTTTTATTAAGATTAGAAATTCTTTTGGAAAACTGAAGGCCTTTAAGGTTTTAAATAAATACTTCTAATTTTCTCAATCAAAACCTCTTCCTATGTCTAAACTAATTAGACCTAATTTTATTATTATTATTATTATCATCAATATTTGTAATAGTAATTAGTATTTTAATATTATTATCAGTTAATCTAGTAACAATAAAGCCACTTTGATCTTTATCTATCATGCTAATATTTCAATTAATTTATCAAAATTTAAGTAAATATTTTATAAGTCATATTAAGTAATGAAATAGGCCTATAAGAAGAGACTAGAGTTTTATCTTTTCTTGTTTTAGAATAGGTGAAAATAAACTGCATTTCCAGGAATGTGGAGTAGTTCAATGTTTTTAAAGAAGAAGAAGAAAAAGAAAAGCTTCACCTATAAGAATTATTATGTTATGTGAAAAAAGGATTAGAAATTTCTGAGATTAAACCAGCTGTACCTGGAGCTTTTCCATTTTTACACTTACTAACAGCATATTTAACATTTTGAAGTGAAATGGGTTTATTTTAATTTATAATGTCCACACACTTGATTTAATCAAAGAATTTTTGAAGTGCTTTTCGTCTGCCAGAAAGCAAACTTCTTCAGAAATAATCACTTTACAAACTCAAGACAATTAAATAGTCTCTTAAGGCAAAAAACACAGGACAATTAACTAATTAATTATTTAAAAACACATCCCCAAAAAAATACATATGCAAAAATAATAAAAATAACTTTTAAATTTAAATACAAATAAAACTATATATTAGTAACTGAGTACACAAAGTGCAAACACAGTATGTATATAGCCTTAATGACAAAGGACTCATCTCATTATTACCTCTGTAAGCTCTTAAGTTTTAAAATGCTACTTATAGAGCATGACTCATAAAGGCCAGGAGCATTACAAGCATCCAACCTTATTTGCCATTTTAGTTCTAACTCATCAAGTTTAAAAGAAAGTAATAATGAGACGAGTCCTTTGTCATAAAGGCTATATACATACTGTGGTTGCACTTTGTGTACTCAGTTAGTAATATATAGTTTTATATGTATTTAAATTTTAAAAGTTATTTTTAATATTTTTGCATATGTATTTTTTTGGGGATGCGTTTTTAAATAATTAATTAGTTAATTGTCCCGCATTTTTTGCCTTAAGAGACTATTTAATTGTTTTGAGTTTGTAAAGTGATTATTTCTGAAGAAGTTTGCTTTCTGGCAGACGAAAAGTGCTTCAAAAATTATTTGATTAAATCAAGTGTGTGGACTTTATAGCTGTTGGGACTTGTTTGTTCTTTACCAGTTTTTTGTGTATTGTTATACTTTTTAATTTATAATGTGATTATTATTTAATTTAGCCTGATCATTTTTTTGAAATATTTATCTATCAGATTATTCCCTTTATTTAATTCTTCATGGTATTTTTAAAAATTTCTAAAATCTCATTGAGATCAGAAGTATTTTTTATCCATTTGTGAATTAAACAGAGTCAGTTTATACTATTATATTACTTTACTTCTGTTTGCCAATATATGTACATTTTTGGTGAAATAAGATTACTATATAGACCTTATTAGTTCTAGTGCTATTTCAGTTTTATGTATTAAAATATCATGATAATCTTTAGTTAACGTTTTCATTTCTTCTAAATCATTTAATCATTTACTCATATCTTCTGTTGATTTAATTTAGCTTTATGTACATTTTCTTGAAATTTTACTACTCCTTTATCCCTTGCTTTCATTTTATTATGACAGCACTTACCCATCTTTTCTTTAATACAGTGGATATAAAAAAGTTTACACACCCCTGTTAAAATGTCAGGTTTTTGTGATATAAAAAATGAGACCACAATAAATAAGGGGTGTGTAAACTTTTTATATCCAGTGTATGTATTTTTAATGAGTCCCTTAATATGACTATTAACCAAATCATTATCATTTAAGGATAAATATTCTTGAATTCATCTAAATAAGATCTAAACTCTTTAAATTTACTCATATAAACAGATATTATACACAAATGATTACATTTTCTAAAATCCATAACCAAATTTATAAATACATTCAGACAGGTGACAAACAAAAGTGTTAAATTAATCAGCTTTTCCAATCAAATCAAGCAAAACCTAAATGGTGTCTATTCTTGTTTGTGTAACATGCACATTAGAATAATGTTTAATATACAAGGAATTAGATACAGCTTTAACTATTAAATCTTTAAATTTATTATTGTTAATTTTATTTTTAAGAATGTTTGCAGATGCAACAATTTTAGTATTTTTATTTAAACTAGTATCAGTCATATCATAAACACAATTAAAGTCAGCTACCATAACAAAATAACCTTTCCAATAGCTTTGTAAGATTTCTAAATGATCTTTAAAAATGTTACTGCTAATATCAGAGATACAAAAGAAGTTTGCTAATGCCTATAATTTATTATTAAAACTAATATTAATAATAGAATGTGCCCCTTTAGAACCATTTATGTTGCTTATAATTTTAATCACAACTGAAGATTTTTTCCACAAAATAGCCATAGCCCTTCTCTTGCTTCAAACATTGATTCAGTAAGTAATTCATAGCTTGAACTATTTAAAATGTTATTCTTTTTCTATTAATTGAATTTCCTGAAGAAAAATAATATCACCTTTGTTTGTATTTAGATACTTTACAAGAGCTCACCTTCTATTGCTACTATTGAAAACAATAATATTAACTGATACATTTTTTAAAATCAGTCATAGTTTATGTGTTCAGAAAATAATTTTCATTGCAAAATGATGGAATCATATCTATAAAAATTTTGCTTAAGAATTACTAAGAAATATTCTATAACAATTAATCTAATAACTAAGCATAAATACTCCTTCCTATAGACACCCAGGCCAACGCTTATAAAGAACAGACTGAAGCTCATTTTTACAAAGAATATATGTACAATTAAATATCCTCATTTTCTTGGATACTGCTGTTCCCCATTTACCTACCCAGTAAGCTAAACAATTTATCCTAACGTACAAATTATTTTCTTCTAATCTACAGCTTGTCAACTACTATAACATAGATTTATTATTATAAAAGTAATCAAATAAAAAGGACTAAATTTAGACTTATGTATGTGCTAATCTGTTAAATAAGATTTAATATAGAAATAAAATACCTTGTTATCTTGTAATTCTCATGAATAAAGAGATAATGTAATAAATTAGATGTTAATTTAAACATATTAAAAAGTAAATAAAATATTACAGAGAGAAACACTTTGAATACATTTATTCTAAGTTAAACACTTTATAAGTATATTTGTATAATTATTTTTGTTATTGTAACACTAAGTCACAAAGACAGAAAGAAGCATTGATGCAGCAGCCTAAATAAATGGCTGCTTGAAGTCCTAGCAGGCACATTCTCTCACCAAGGAGATGACTTACAGGATGGCTGGCAAACATCACTCTCCCTAATGGCCAAGGGATTTGCATTAAAATATACATGCTTACTGGAGTTCTCAGTACTAAATAATGTCTGTATAGTGCTCATGACTCAGATAGTAAAAGGTATTCTTGTTCATGTGACTATCCACATACACTTTCAAGCAGACTCACTTAAACGTTCTTGCTAATGTTTACAAACACTTACAAGTGCTCTTTACCTAAATCTAGAGGGGGCTGTACATGACAACCCTGTGTAAATTTGTATCTACCTACCCAAGTGTCAAAACTAGCCTCAAAGGCAGATAGATTAGTACTTAATGGTAGCTTATTCAATAGTCTGGGAATATGATACATTAGGATCATATCCCTTGTTAGTACAACTGTTAATTCACTTGGCTGGAAAAGGCTGGCATAAAGTCCTTTGGTAATCCAGGTTCCACTTAATAAAAGAGGACAATAATAACAACAGAAATCATATTTTAATATTACTATATTTTAATATTTTATTATTTTTAATAATAGACCCAGGTTTGGTTGTTGCATACAGTATGCTGACAAAGGTACTTTGGAAATCCTGCATCCTTTGGGTAGAGATGTGAGTCATCAGTACTTGTTAAAGATATGGACTGCAGAGACTCAGCTGTAAAACTTTATATTCAGACAATGACTGAAATGTAATGTGAAGAAAAGAAGGCAAATTAAGGTGGAGGGATTTTCTCACTTTAGGATATATATAGATATCTTTCTATGTGTGTGTGTGAGGAGGTACGTTTACAATGATAAATCTAGAGCTATTTGTGTGTGTGTGTGTGTGTGTGTGTGTGTGTGTGTGTGTGTGTGTGTGTGTGTGTGTGTGTGTGTGCGCTTCTGAGGGGGTGCATTCATTGCTATCCATATATGTGTGTGTATATGTACTTCTATTCAGTTAGATATTTGTGTCATTGCATGTATGGTGAATTTATATAGTATATATAGATAGACAGAGATATAGATACACACATTAATATAGTGACACTGAAGACAGATATGCTTATTATGTTAGGGGAGGAGTAAATGTGGCTAATTAGAGTCAGTTAGCTGATTTATATGTCAACCAGCATTCTACATAGGAGTACATTTTCTCTGCTACTGTTGGAATTTCAGGTGAAACTGCAAATTGCCATGCAGTTTTAATTGCCACTGTAAAATTACAACAAAGCAAAAAAAAAAAAAAAAAAAACTAATTATGAGCTTTATGTCTCCACTTTTTTGCAAAGGCAACAAGGTGCACCTGTGATTTGCCACTGGAAGAAAAAGATCAGTTATATATACTTTGCCCTTCCAGTACACAGTACATATTTGACCACCAGTAATACAAGTTATTAACAAGCTATATGACAATGCCAGCAATTGTGAAAATGGTGTCCTCCTGATGACCTAACAAAGAAACTGGCTAAAAAAAAAAAAAAAACCTGCAGTCCTGTATGTCAGAAACTCATGATTCCATAGATTCCACAGGATTGCCTTTCCATATCATGATAAGAACATCGGTGCATACCATCTCACACATGCAGGTACCCTGCAGCAATGCAACCTATGTATTCTCAAGACTTGCACAACCAGGATGACAGATACAAAAGTACAGTTTTGTACCTACCATAAATGTAGATGTTCGAAGATCCACATTGCTGCAGTCCTTACACTTGGGTAGTCCGCTGTCCTCGGTCCCATATCATATCATAGGATGACGATCGCCAAAGGCGCGCGACATCACATGAGACTCAGGACCACAAAAATACGCATGACCGACCATGATCATCTCTCTTTTCTTTTGCCCCAGATGTCAGAAGAGAAAAGAAAGAAAAAAAAAAAAAAAAAAAAAGCAAACCAAAAACCACCCAAAACCAAAAATAAACAAAATAAATACACAATATATAATATTAAATACACACCCCACAACACCGCCTCTAAAAACAGAGAGGGAAGGGGAGGTTGGGGGAAGGCTTAGATCGGACTTATGGCAAACACTCTTGGTATGGTAGGTACAAACTATGTCTATGTTCTTCACACTGCTGCAGTCCAACACTTTGCACTAAGGTAACTTGGGAGGTAAGGGAGGATGGAAAAACTATAAGCAGCAGGAGCTGCCAAAGCAAAAAAAGCTGCCAAATGCCCTGTAAAATAAAAGTGGTAAAGATTTGAGGCCCTAGATTGAGAGTAAAGTAGAAGGTGATAATGCTTAAGTAGCCTAGTGGCCTATAAGTAGCTGCCTCCAAAAACCCTTTAAAGTGTAGCCCTGGCGGCAGCCCTAGTGGAATGAGGTCCACTCCAGCTGGAATCTCCTTACCATGATGGGAATAACAGAAAAAAATGCAAAACCTTTTCAATACACAAATGCCCACTTGAAACAACAAAAACAAATAACTGCTGAGACTGCCTGCCTGAACAAATGAGTGGAAAGCCTTGCCCTTTTACCTTGTGTGTTACTAAAATAATAAGTGCCTGTGTAATATTCCTTTATTTTGTAAAAAAAAAAAAGTTATTTTTTATTTGCATAAAAAATAAATAAGATGCCAAAGGGTTTAAAGCAAAAGGAAGGATTAGAAAGCTACCCTATCACCACAGGAAGGATTAAAATTTCCTTATATAAGGAAGAATTAAGAAAAACCCTTCCTGAGACTGCCATAAGGATTCAGAAAAGCTTCAAAATAGTCTTCCAACAAAAAAAGCAGGTAGTTGCAGTAGTAAAAAATTGTCAGCAGTAGCTGCAGGTGGAAAAAGCAGCGTCAAGAGGTAAGTTTCTCCAACACAAAATTGAGGCTGAGTTCAGGAGTAGGAGCTCTAGTCTTGAATCTGGAGTTTTGGCCCTCTAAAGGAATGTCTTGGCAGAAGAATGAGCAAAAAGATGAGTCAGTCATATGTGAGAGAAATTGAGAAGAGCACACTCACCTTAAGAAAGAAACTAGAAATTACTCAGAACTACAATAAATAGATTCCTTTGAGCCACACAAATTCTTTCAAATCACTTTGCTAAAAATTAAATTTCCTTTCTGCAAAATAATCTTCCTTTGTACTAGGCCTCAAAAAACACAATCCTGTCAAAACCCTCTTGGCTTCCAAAATAATATGCCAGGCTGTTAGGTGAAAGTTCAGGCAGTAAATAAAAGAGAAAGAAGGTGCTGAAGTAGTAGGATTCTGTTCAAGAGAGAGGCCATGGAGAGTCCCTCTGGCCAGGAGGAGAGTTTGACATTGAGTAAATGACTGTTCTCCTGAGACGCTGTCGAGGCTAATCTGGAGCTGGCCAAGATGTACTTGTTGTCCTGGAGCTAGAGGAGGGAGTGGGAAGGGCATACACATGAGGTGGAGAGGCTTGAAAGAAAGAGCTTCCACTTTGGGCTGTGGGCATTGAAATCAGGATTGTTCCACTTGAAAGAGTGGTAAAAGAACATTCACAGATTTTCTGTGGGAATTCAACAGATCCATGTCTGGCAGCTGGTAATTGAGTGAATTTTCCCGCCAATATGTCAGGATCCACTTTGCTGTAGATCCAATTTCTGCCTGCTCAGATCTGTGCTACCTCCATCTGTGCCCCTGAAGAAACCTGCTTGGGAAGCAGTCTCCTAAAACTGATGCAGAAGCTCAGAATCCTGCTAAAGAATTCGAGAGAGAAAGCTTGTGTTCCCCTGTCATGTTGAATGACCATTTGAGAGGAATTGTTGAGTTCCTGAATTGCTCATGTATGGCAGAGTGATAAATGGTGATTATAATTAAATTAATTGTACTGGAGATGTAGTACAGAGGCCACGGTGTTGAACTTGTAGTTTCCATCTCCTAAACTCTGTGCTAGATGTTGTAGTCTGGCAGGCCAATGCGGATTGCCATGGTATCTGTTCTTAGAATCTGACCCGGCCACGGTCTTGTGTCCATCCCCATTTAGATGACATTCCTGAGCTTGGTCTCAATCAGTTAGAGAGTCCCTGCATTTATCTGATGGATTCCTGTGTCCATACATTTTGAAGAGTCATAAACAGTTCCTGAATTGTAGTGTCCATATTAGCAGTGTTGAAAATATACCATTTGAATACCTAATGAATTGAACTCTGGCATATGGCCAGGAGACATTTGTGCAGTCAGCCTGACCGATGGAAAAATTCTTTGAAGGATCAAAAGGCCAAAAGGCATGCCATTCAGTGGTAGGCTTCAGATGATGCTGTGTAATCAGGGTTTTAGTCCAGACAAATGTCCTGAGTTGAGTAAAGATTCAGAGTTTAGATCTTTCGTCGACCATATTGCAGATGACTAAACTGGGACTAATCTGGACTGCTGTTTATTTCGCTCACAGAATACCGAGGGCGAGAACTGTAATCCATCAAGAATAGGATGATGACAAACTTCTTTCCCAGATGTGAAGAAAGCTATGATAAGATAAATGGTAAAACGTCTGATAAATCTGTAAATCCATAAGCTAGAAAAATAACTATAACTAATGAGCAGTTAGAAACCCGAAAACGCATCAGCCCAAGTAGATTATGTCAGAAGGAAGATGAAGTGCTGATACTGCAAGAGACTCGTCCTGACAAGTCACTTGATCTTTGCCCATGAGAATTCCCTCCTAAGTAATCCAAGCAAACATGACGTGTAAATTTGACTTGGTTCCCAGGAGATATTTGTAAAATTGGTCTCCACAGATTGTAAGGCGCAGTATAACAATTTGATTTGAATAAAAAGAGGGTTGCCCAGGAGCTAAACTGGTTCTGGCTATGTCCAGAGCAGTTGCCCGCCTTGATCTGGCAGCAATTTTCGAGAAGCAATTTGGGGAATTTGTGTGTATGACTTCTGGAGAGCATGTGGCTTAACGCCCCCTTAGGGTGCTGGCAGCAAAGACCCCAAATGAAGTCCAAAGGTGAGGAGTAAAAGATGGCATAACTGAACCTTTGAAAGGTAAAGGTGCCGCCAGACAAGTCTGTGCCTGATTGAGGCCAATACCCTGACTGTGCCAGTCTTCCTTCCTTGCTCACCTGCGCCTGCCCAAGTGTGTGCCACTGCTAGAAGGACCTAGATCTTTGCCAAACAATGAGATCCTGCCTCTACCCCAGACTTGTAAGTGGCTTAGACTTCACTGCTACCCTCCCTGACCTCCTCACCAACTCGGAAAGACTGAACTTCTGTTCTTACTTGGCCTTACACACAAATTTAACCTAACACTCTAGAGACTGAAACTAGAAAACTGGAATCAAGATTAACTCAGCCATCCCTGACCAAGCTCAAACTTCCTCCCAGAGAAAGAAAGCTTTTAGCCATGCGCTGAACAACACACATCCAAACATGCATTGCCTAAGACAATTTCCTCTTTTGACTATCAGAACCTGCTTAGAATCTTAACCAGCAAGATCAATCCGAACATCTACCTGAACTTGTCACTCATGATTAGTAGCCCCAGCACGCTCAGATCTACGCACCAGCTTAAGCCAGCCACCACATACATGCACCTCATGCGAACAACTTGTATAGTTATCAAACTATGCCAGATCTTCCCTGGCTTTTTATTTTGAAGACATGACCATTGATCCACCAGCCCCTTGAACTCCATCTTCAAATTCCTTATTAGGCAACTTAAGAAGGGCCTTGGAATTTTCTATCCCTGAGAAGCAATTGCAAGCCTATCTACCACAGGCCCTTAGACAGGACTTTATTTTCAACAGAACTAGGATAATCCAAAACACAAAGTGCAGGAGGTATTCCTAGGCAACCCAAAGCCCTGACCTTTTAGGCAAGACATCTTCCATTTTGAAGGAAGCACTTTAGGAAGCCAAAAAAGACTGCTGGGAGAAGAAGAAGTTAACCTAAGCTCCATCAAGGGAGTAACCCACAACAGGAAAAAAAGCCAAAATCCTAGAAATGAAGAGTTCAAAAAAAAAAAATCTGAGGAGAAGCAGAGAAGTATCTCTGAAGTCCTCACCATCATATTCGGGCCGACCGAGGACAGCGGATCACCAAAGTAAGAAGAACATCTGGAAAATTTGGTTTCTGGTATGGGTTTTAAGCCTAAGTTGTGGACAACCACGGCATCAAATCAATAGCCTATGGCAGAAGGATTGAAGTTAATGAGGAATTTACTTCTTCCTGGACAGAACATTTCACACACAGAAATCAGACTCTAGTCTGGTATATATTGCCTAGTAATTTCCACTCCTGTCATGGTTCTTGCTCTATCATACATACATACATACATACCTACAAATATTTCAAGCACGGGCATTAATGCCCCTGTAGCTTGCCAATATACCAGAACACTTGTTCCTATAATAAGTGTTCAGGCTGTTATTAAAAATATGTAGACTAGTACTTGCTTTAATGTAATTTGGTAGTCTGTTCCATGTATCAGCTGCTCTGCCAGAGAACCAGTTAGTTCACTTCTCATATCTATAGAATCTTCTACACAAGTTGTCTGATGAATCTCTGGTACTTTTTGATAACTCCAAACATTCCCGAGGTAGTTGCCTCTAAATGCCCTATATACTTGACACACTGACAAGTAAATAACAATGTCCGAGTTGCACAATCAAATCAAAAAACTGAAACCCAATAAAGCACTAGGAAATGAAAATATAACACCAGAAATGAATAAGTTATTGCCCAAAGAAGCTAAGCAGTTATTGTAGAAGGTTTTTAACCAGGTTAAACAAGGAATATTAGTTCCACCTTCTTGGAAATATAGTTTAATCTCACTTAGTCTGAAATCTGAAAAAAATCCCTCAGAATGTTCTTCCTATAGGCCTATTGCATTGTTAAATGTAGATTACAAAATGTTTATGGCAATACATACAGAGAGAATTAAACATATATTACCATCATTAATTGATCACGACCAGACAGGTTTCATAAAAGATAGAAACACTAATATTAAAATAATTCTTGCCTTGATAGATTATGCTGATTTAAGTAAGTGAGACATGATTCTGGTGAGTCTAGACATCAATAGTGCCTTTGATTCAATAGATTGGAATTATTTACTGATGGTACTAGAAGAATATGGTTTTTCACAGCAATTCACATTCTTAATTAAAATACTATATGAAAATTCTCTGACCTATGTTAGGATTGGGTCATGTCTCTCTACTTCTATAACTATTAGAAAAGTAACTAAGCAAGGATGCCCACGTTCACCTTTACTGTTTGCATTAGCAACTGAGCCTTTTGCTAACTATGTTAGAATGAACACAAATATTAAAGGCATAGTAACTTAGAAATGAAAATACAATTATTTGCTGATGACATCCTGTTGAAAATATCTGATAAAGATAAATCATTAACTGAATTATTCCAAGCAATGAACTTCTTTCTATTTCTGATCTTGTATTTAATGAAATCAAAACTAAAATTTTATTAATTAACTCAAATACAAGGGAATTAAATAATGATTTTATGTACTTAGCATCTGATAATAAAATTAAATACCTAGGAATCTTACTAACTAGCAATACTATAGAAACAATAAAATATTAACTATATTCATATACTAAGTCAAATAAAATCATTAATGCAGAAATGGAATAAGATGCTTTATACAATGGAAGATAGGCTGTATACAATTAAATCAATCATTTTCCCAAAATTGTTATACTATATACAATCCTTTTCCATCCCTCCTACTAAGAAAATTATAGAGCAATACAATAAAATGATGCTGAATTTCCTTTGTTTTAACAATAAGCCTAGAATTGCACTTAACAACCATTTAAAAAATTGGGAGAAGGGTGGAATTAATCTAACAGATATAGAGATTTATTCACTTGCATCTATTACTAAAACAGTTAATCTATGCCTGAACTCAACCTATATAGCCAAATGTAAATTAATTCATGAATCTATATGTAATACAATTAGTAACTCAGCCCATAAACAAAATAATATAAATCCAACAAATGTCTTTTATAATGTGATAAGAGATAACATATTTAATAAAAGTATAAAAACAAAGTATATAATTGTTACTGAAACAATAATACTGTTTAGAAAATATATAAACATGAACCCAGATATAAAGACATGGCTTTCTATATTACATCCTATAGCTTGTACAGAAGAATGTACAACTACCTTTGATTCAAATGTAATTAAAGAGCTTGAAGAAAAAGAAGTGATTAATCCCAAGAAGGGAAGACATCCCTGATCAGTATCAGAAAGAAACTACGATCCCTCATAAAATCATCCAAGGCGAGTTTCGAAAGAAAAATTGCCAGGGACTCCTAAGATAACCACAAGGCATTACTTAGCTATGTCAAGAATCTAAGTGGCAATGCTCAGATCTGCTAGGAGTTAGTGCAGAATGGTACAAAATACACTGAACTGACCGATATTGCCAACATCCTGGCAGGCAGGTTCAGCGCAAACTTCACCCCCCTCTCACCCCCAAAAGGGCCCATAACCATACCCGAAGAATGTAGAGCTCCTGAAATCACAGACACTCATGTTAAAACAGCCCTCTCAAAAACACAGCATCAATGGGACCAGACGATGTTCCAGGCTGCATCCTACATGAGCTCAAAGATGAACTAACCCCTCACCTAAACACACTGTTCAAATTCAGCCTCTCCACAGGTTACGTACCCATAGTGTGGCGCACAGCAATGGTTATTCCGCTCCACAAAGGTGGAGCCAGAACAGACCCCGGGAACTATCACCCTGCTTGGTCTGCAAGGCTATGGAGTGCATCATCATGGAACTCATTAACAGAGACATTGAGAACCTCCAAACACTGGACCCTACCCAGTTCGGCTTTGTTAAAGGCAGATCATGCCTCCTAAACCTGGTGGAATTCTTTGAGACAGTTACCAAGGCTATAGACGAGGGAAAAGTGGTCCACACAGCCTACCTAGACCTCGCAAAGGCCTTTGACACCATTCCCCATTCTGGTATTATAGACAAGCTCACTAGCCTGAACATAAACCCCTACGTCACAAGATGGGTTGCCAACTGGCTCACAGACAGAACCCACATGGTAAGAATTGTGGGAGCTAGGTCTGACTCTAAACTGGTTACAAGTGGCGTTCCCCAGGGCTCAGTCCTAGAACCCCTCCTGTTCGGCATATACTTCTCAGAGGTACAGGCAAGCACAGGAGGATTATGGCTGACCAAGTTCGCAGACAACTGCAAACTACGGGCTATAATTGCCTCTCCGGCTGACACAGACATCCTCCAAAAGAGTCTCACCAAGACAGACACCTGGTGTTAAAATCATGGCCTCAAGCTAAATGCCAAAAAGTGCATAGTCACCCCCTTTGGAAAAAACAAAGTACCCACAAACTACCACATAGGTGGTAGTCCTCTAAATACGGAAGACATAATAAGGGATCTGGGGACCCAAGTGGACAGTAAACTCTCCTTTGATAATCACATTGCCAAAGTGGTTAGAAAATCCATCATAGAGTACAACGCCGCATTTGGGATGTATCTTACAAGACACCTGCAACAGCTGGAAAGACCACAAAAGTACCTCACCAAGAGGATCACTGGCCTCAAACAGATGCCCTATGCAGCTCGACTGAAGAAACTCCAGCTGTACTCAGTTGTATACTGCCTACTCAGAAGTGATCTCTGCCTGACATACAAGGCCATGTCCAACCCAGAACTGATCGACATGCTCCACCTAAAGAAAAGCTTATCCCCTGGAGCCACATGCTCTAGGGATCTAAACCTCACCACAACAATAAATGGGACATGCTGGAGGGATTGATTCCTGTCAGAGAGACTTCCCATGCTTTGGAACAAGATTCCAATCTACATTAG
Organism: Protopterus annectens; assembly: GCF_019279795.1. NCBI lineage: Eukaryota > Metazoa > Chordata > Ceratodontiformes > Protopteridae > Protopterus > Protopterus annectens. The sequence continues at coordinate 709,324,945 of NC_056725.1, forward strand.
GCAGAGCTCCTCGCTAACACTCTTCAAGAGAAACTTTGATGAGTGGATGGGAAACAGAAAGTTTACCCCAGGGATCACTTAAGTGGCTCTGCTGGACAAAGGCACAAGGAACTAATCTAAGGGGGTGGCGAAAGCCAACACATTCTGGCTAGACTTATAAATGCCTTCAGGCAGATAGCCTAGTACCTACCTATGAACCTATTGGTATGAAATACTCAATGGCAATACATTACTCACACTAGATCAAATCAAAAGGAACTTTGAGTTAGATGATAAATTGTGACTACCAATAGAACAAGTAAGACAATACATCACAAATAAGCTGGAACTGATGACACCACCGTTTAAAAATAATATTCCTAAATTCATAGACCTTGTGATATTTCTAATAAATAATACTTATAAAGGACAAGGATATCTGTCCTAAATTCATAAGACACTTAAAGAAAAAAAGAACTATACCAATAATAGTTATTGAAATTATTATAATCAGGTTAATCAAAAGGATCCTGAATGAAAATGAAAAAGAAATGATCCTTTTATCACCAAGCCTTACCACCAAGTCAGTTCAGTGGAAACTATATGCATGGAAATTCCTATACACATCTTTTCTAACCTTTCACAGATTAGAACTAATATATAAGAAACATATTGATTGTTGGAGATGTAAAACGCATACAAAAACAGATTGAGAACACATATTTTTTACTGTCATTCACTGAATAAATATTGGTTTGAAATTAATTATTTAATTCAAACAATTTTAATGATAATTTTCAGTTAACCAAGTCATTAGTTTTGTTTAATGTACCCATACTACCATGTGTCTCAAAAGTAAAATATCCTTTACTGTGGACATTGCTTGCCATTGCACATAAAGCCATAACAACTTACTGGAAGAATAAAGCACCACCAACTTTTCAAGATTTCAAAAAAATCACAGTCTTTGTGTCTTGAATGGAAATAGCACCATAAAGAAAAGAACTGATAAGACAACATCATACATAATTTATTGGCAGAAAGTTGACAAAATATTGGACAAAACAAATTGATCTGACTAGTCCATATTGTATATGGAAACAAGTGACATTATAGATCATATACTTAGGCAATTGTATATAGTTTCTTTTGTAAATAGTTGACTAGTTGATTACGTTATATTATTTTATGTTTCACTACTTATGGTTCAATCTATTTGAAGATATGGAAAAAAATTAAAAAACATTTCTTTGAGTTAAAAAAGGAATCCATATTCAGCTTCAAATGAATAAAATATTGTAAAAGAAAAGAATAATCAAAATCAGTAACCACAGAATTTAAAGAGAACTTAAAATCAACTTCTATGACAAAAAAATCCCATCAGCAATATACAACTAAATAATAAATTAAGTACAGCAAAATTGCAAGCCTGACAAAAGCTGCAATTACTAGCTTCTGCTTATTATCACAGTCGCACTTCAATTTTAACAGTAAAGATCAATAAATCACAAAACAAGGTAGGATTGTTTAGATCTGCTCAGGATTTTCCTCTGTGTGAATTTATAGCTGTCTAGGCCCCTTGCGGTAGTTAGAGCTTGCCTGTCTAAAACCTTTCCCTTTTTAACAACCAGCAGTGAAATTAAAGGTAAAACAGCAAGATATGAATCAAAGTAAATTGTGCATCATATTCCATAGATACTCTAGCATAAGATACATGCATAAAAATAGAATATGTAATCTTAAAGGGTTTTTATGGGTCATGGCTGCCAATGTCCATCTTACCTGTTTGATCACCTGTATAACTCTGCCATGCACACTAGGCCATTCAGACTTACTTACATGTGAAAAAGTCATTTAACCAATGTTCTAAGGTTAGAAGATGTGCACAGTGGGTTTATATACTAAAGAAGGAAATAAACGCAACTAAATCTCTTAATGTTTTATTTTATTACTGTCACAGGTTTATAGGTTCATAGGTACGTACTAGGCTATTGGCCCTAGGACCTATATAAGCCGAGCCAAAAAGGTACCCTGGCTTTCGCCACCCAAGAAAATTATTTTCCTGTGCCCCGTATAGTGCAATCTCAGAGTTGGTATATTTAGTTGGGGGGGGGGACGGCCACGTAAGTTTTTCCCTAAGGTAAAATTCGCTTACGTGGCCGTTTGCTCTTTTGCATTTTCGTGCATTATGTGTCGTTCAAAATGCATTCGCATAAGTCAGTTTTCGTTGTGATACTATACACCCAGTAAACCTTACTGCATTTCATATACACAAAGTGTAGGTCAGTTTCATGACTCACATCTTCACTGCATGACAGGTATTCAACATTCACTGACCTTTGTCCTTGCATAGGCTGTTACTGAATACGGAACATAGGAACAATACTGGAAGGAGATCATGTGAATCATAAGATGCCTACCCATTGGGCTCATTTCCTAAATCGAGAAGGGCTGTACATGATAACCCTGGTATAAATTTGTACCTACCTACCCAACTGTCAAGACTAGTATCAAAGGCAGACAAATTGGCACTTAATTGTAGTTTATTCAATAGTCTGGGAATATTCTGCATTAGAAACATACCCCTTGATTGTGCATATTTAGGTCCCTAGTACAGGCATTTACGGAGCCACTGGTTTTGTGAAGAAATAGGAGGTCAAATAGGACTGGGTCTTTCATGGCTCAAAAGGTGAAACACAGGTTACCTACTAGTCACTGAAAGAGAACTGAGTATAAGGAGAATTGTCCTAATCTATTGAGATAAATGAAGAATTTGGGGCCTTAAATTTTCTTGGCTAAAAATTTTCAGGGCCACTTCAGCTGAGTGATATGCTTGGATTTGTATATATCAAAGGGGGCAATGTATTCACTGATGGGTCGTACAAGAGTAGAGTTTGGTGGTAAGATGAATGTTTTGGGTCTTAAAATATTTCCTTGTAAATTAAGTGATCCAGACTGAAGGATTTCCTAACTCTGGTGGAATCATGATGATCAAATGAGTGAGAACTGTCCTCATAAGTACCCAGGTGTCTTAAAACAGTGTCTGCCTGAAGAAGAGTACTGCCTGAAGAAGAGTACCATTTATATAACATATGAGGTGGAAGCAGCTTATTTGCCAAATACTACCAGGTTGTACTTTGTTGCATTTAGTTTGACACCATTTTTGATATTATAAGTATGTGCATATTCCTGCCCTTGTTGGAGATCTTTAGTATTAGCGGATGAGCAGATAATAGTGTCCAACTTGCAGTCATCAGCAAACTTGGTCAAATACACTTTCCAGACACTGGCTTGGATATCTACAAAATAGATGCCAAATAGGAGAAGGCATGATACTGATCTCTGTGGTATGCCACTAGTTAGGATTTTACATTTAGAGAGGGTACCAGAAACTTACACCAGTTCGGATTTTTTGAATAACCAATGTGGAATCCACTGAACTGGACAAGAACAGAGTGACTGTAAGCTGCTTGTCTGGTGCCTCCTACTGCTCCTCTAGGTGTCAAATATTACTTGTTCTTACTTGCATTAATAATTCCAAAACCATGCTTCATACAAGGTATCAGAATATTTTATCTTGAAGCATACATGATGGTACACACAATTATATTGATATTTGACCTCTGTCAATGAGTATTTGTTAGAATTGTAAGGTGATAACTTCATTTTAAAGGCTCAGGCCACACCCACTAGGAGTTAAAGGTACACACTCAAAAGAGTTGTACTGGAGGGAATGAGTTAAGACAAGTCTTTTATGACAAACTGAAGAGAATCTAAAACCTGTAGGACCTCTTTTAACCACAAAATACATACAAGGTTCATATTTTCTGTAGCACTCATATTTTGTAATAAGTGCATACTACAATGGGATCCATTACTGCTGTCAGGTGAAAATTAAGACAAAATTGTTGTTTAATGCATTAATTATTTTATTTGAATTTGTTTACCAGGGTAGAGCACCAAAAATAACAAGTACAATGCGACAAAATACAATAAAACAGAGATAACCATTGATATATACAACTACATACAACAGTCAATCTGACAAGTAGATAAGCTATGCATAAAAGCTTTTTGGCAGAGGTAGTTGGCAAAAGAGTGTGCAGGCAGTGGTGACAGTAGGTAGGTAGTATGAATAGCCTAAAATACTAGATTCGGTCAATCAGTAATCATGCTATCCACTTTGTACAAATACATTATATTTCTTGTGCATTTTTATCTAGCAATGAGTTGGCCAGATTCCATGTTCTGTGTTTCCCTATGCATTTACAAAGTGGCCCTCAAACAGCCTTTCTTCCCTTTTCTAACGCTAAAACTGCATTTATTTATCACTGAATTAAAACTCAGATTAAGTTTTTAAAGACAGCATTGAAAGTACAAAACAGCCCTTTTCCATATAATCAAAACATTATTTAAATTATTTATGGCTCTTTGTTATCACATCTCACAGGGGGAAAACACACAATCTACTGCAGAAAAGCAAATGCTATTGTTCTGCTTATCAAATACAGCATTACCATACTAAATCGTTTGTCAAAGCCAAGGATGCAGAAATCAGGTAAAACAGCAGAAATTAATACTGAATACAACATGAAAGAAGCTTGCAATCTGAGTATTTCCTGTGGTTATTATGATTACAAACAAAAGCAACTATATTTGATGACTAAAAACCTACAGTTTTCCTTCTCCAGTGTTGGAAATTGTCACTTTGTACTTCTTTTTTGAATATGGTCCCAAACGGTAATTCTCAACTCTCTAATCTGCCGTGAAATTCATGAAGCAGGATGACATACTGCGGCAGAGAGAGGATTCTTACATGCACTGTTGGTGACCTGGCTCTGCAATGAAACCAGGCAGGCTGTCAAAGGGTCACTAGCGAAGGAAGAACACTGGTCTTCTTCCTGTCAATTGGGGGAGACTAAAGTTAGAGCTTGAGCATCTACTAGTAATGCCTGAAAGCAAGCAGGCATCATCATTTGGTTCACCTAATTGGATAAAAGAAGAAGCGATGAATGTTAAAAAGAGGATGCTCAGAAGTATACAGTGGATATAAAAAGTGTACACACTCCAGTTATAATGCCAGGTTTTTGTGATATAAAAAAATGAGACCACAATAAATAATTTCATAATTTTTCCCACCTTTAATGTGACCTATAATCTGTACAATTCAAAATGTTGAAACACAGGTGCCCAGTAGGAAGGTAGCTGGAATAAAGAAGCTGAACCACGACAAAGTAAAATCTTCTTTTTTGATACAAAATGGTGAGCGCTTTCGCAATGGTAACCATTGCTTCATCAGACAGTTCATTCAAATAGCAACACCACTTAAATATTTTAATTCATTACTAAAACAACCAATCCTACTACTCAAAGTTAATTCAGCACTCAGCAATCAAATAATTAGTATGGTTATAGTACAGGATACAAGTGTAGTATCAGAACGCGTAGAACCATCCAAAAATGCAGCAATTCAGTTGAATACCAATCGAGACACACTGGTAGCACTTGTAAAGGACAAATCTTTTATTTGGAGACAAAAATGAGCGCTTTCGCGTGGACACCCACGCTTCATCAGATGTTTTAATGAAAATGCCTTCTTGGTTTAAATATGTATTCAAAAGGCGGAAAAATGCTCATTAAACAATTAATTACTTTAGATAATTAATGCATACAAATCAAGACAGAACCTTGTCACTATTAAAAGGGCTACGTTCAAGCTAAAACAAAACTAACAATGGCAACAATGTTTCCTGATTCTTGCGTCCTTTTAAAACAACAACGCTAAAAATGTGTGTTAAGATCCCTATATGGATACTGTTTTAAAACATATAAACCTAACCCCTTAAGACATAACTTATCATTTCTATCACTCGTATACATATAAATGTGTATAAAGCTTTAATAAAAATCAATAGTAATAGTAACAACAGCAAAAATTATGAATACATCATGTTGAACATAATTCATAAGGCACGAGAAGCAATAATTTCATATGCCAAAAGGTAAACCTAAATGCATGAGTATATCATGGATGTCATATGTATACCCTTCATATACATCTCATGGAAATGAGAGTAGAAATGAAAATGCATACGAATCTCGTGAAACCATACTTATAAAAACAAACGAGACAAAACAAAATTGATCATTTTATATAACATATCTATGATGCTATATGAAGCATCAAGAATATATATATGCAATCATATTAATTCAATCAAATATAACTAAGTTGTCAATAAATTAATATCAGTACTGTGACGCTGATATATTTGAATTAAAAATAATAATAACAATAATAAAAATAAAAATGATGAAACATGAACATAAAACATATGACTGTATGAATAAATAGAGCTGGTTACTGGCAACTAAATATACACTGAAAAATATATACTAAAAAATATATATATATCAGCGAAATGACTATGCATAAGGAACAGCCTGTGTCTTTAATGTATGTATATGTCCAATCACTAATGCTAGCTTGCTTTTTCAGTGAACATATATATATATATATATATGTATTGGGTTAGTATGGAAGTCAATAAATAAGAATAGAACCTTAATATACAATGAGAATTAATAAAAAGTGAGTGAATAATGGTACCAAAAAGTGTACCAAAAAGATACTAAAAACACAACTTATCTATTAGATACTAAAGCTGGTTTAATTGACACTTGGTTATTAATACCTGGTTCTATATGTGCACCCAGCCTTAGGATCCAGTTGAGTTCCATGAGTGCGAGTTGATTCTCCTTGTCTCCACCTCTAGCGTCCTGTTTAACTATTTGTAGAACCCTAAAACAGAATGTGTGCGTAGGAAACTCTATGACGTGTCTTGCTAAAGCATTAGTGTCATTGGACTTACGTATGTCGTATAAATGGTTGTAAATACGTTCATGGAGTTTCCTCTTTGTAAGTCCTACATAAAATGCCTTGCATTTGTTACAATTTGCAAGGTATATCACATTGGAAGTATTGCAATTTGCCCAAAAATGTGGTTTAAAAACATATTCACTGGTAGGATGTTGAAAGTATTGTGTTTTTGTGATATAACTACATCTTTTGCAATCATAGCAGGGATAGGTGCCAGACTTTTTAATGATGATAGAATTTTGTATTTGAGTGGCATGTTGTCCCCTGAAATGTGAGTCATGACACAATAATCTCTTAAGATTTTTGCTATTTCTATATATGAACCTCGGATATCTGCCTATGATGTTCTTGGTTTGAGAGTCCGTGGCTAAAATATGCCAATTATTACTGACAACTTGTTGTATCTTATTGATGTCGCTAGTATAGCTAATGATGTAATTAACTTGGTTGTCTCTAACCTCATTCTTTTTGTAGGACATAGAATTCTCTTTTTTATGCCTCAAGGTAGGGTATAGTTTGCCCACTTGGTCTATATGGTCCAGGACTTCAGATCTAATGCTCTTGACCATGGAGGGGCTATATCCTCGATTTATAAATAATTCCTCCATATATTGTGCTTCCTTATTTAAATCCTCAGTTCTGTTACACAATCTATGAATCCTAGTAAATTGACTTTTGACAATAGCTTGAAGAGTATGTTGAGGATGCATACTATTAAAGCTTAGCATAGAGTTTTTCCAGGTGGGTTTTCTATATAAAGTTGTGTCTATTCTACCTTCTTTGTTAAGTCTTAGTGTGACATCTAGGAAATCAATTTCTTTATAAGAAATTTCTTGCGTAAACCTTAGAAATGTAGTAGTAGTATTTAGAAACTGCATAAAAGACTCAAAAGAAGTCTGTGTGCCTTCCCAGATGACAATGACATCATCGACAAAACGCCTGTAAAATTTGATGTATCTGAAATCCTCATGTGTGAAGAGATAAAGTTTCTCCCACCATAAAACCACTAAATTGGCGTAGGTGTTAGCGCAGGGGGTGCCCATGGCTACCCCCCACTTTTGTAAGTATGTTGAATCACCAAACATAAATACGTTATTATACAACACCAATTCCAATAGCTGATCTATAAGTATGATTCTGTCTTTTGAAAAGCTTGTGTCCTGAGATAAAAGTTCATTTATATATTGCATTCCTATATCATTAGGTATAGATGTAAAAAGATCTCTAACATCCAAGGTAATTAAAAGGTGTTTTTGTTCACAATCTATGGTTAGTTCTTTTATATCTTCCAGGAGATCGTAAGTGTCCTTAAGTATTGTAGGTGATTGTTCCACTACAGGTCTCAGAATCTTTTCTATCATTTGAGAGACATGTGCAGTTATCCATTTATCTCCCGATACTATAGGTCTCAAAGGGACCGGGTATATGCCTTTATGTACCTTGGGTATACCTTTTATTATAGGGGTGGTGGGGTATTCTATGTGTAAAAACTCATAGGCTTCCTGACTAATCTGTCGACACATGAGGAGATCATACAGGACGTCCTTAACCATCTTGATGATATTTACTACTTCTTTAGAGGTGATGGGACTATATGTATCAGTCTGAGATAACATTCGAGTCATGCTGTCGTTATATTCCTGACTGTCTAGTACTACTACTCCCCCTCCCTTGTCAGCTGGTTTTATGACAATCTGGGTGTTTTGTTTGAGCTCACTGAGGCAGCGGTATTCCTGTGGTGTAAAGTTGTGATATCTACCTTTCTTATTTGCCTCACTAAAAACTGTGTAGTACTGATATTCACATGCCCTGAGAAAACATTCTACATGCAATGGCATGGCAGGAATAAATGTACTTGGTGTTCTAAACAGTGCATTTTCTGGTTCATATACCACATCATTTTTAAATAACAGTTTCAGCGAAAGCTTTCTACAGAATAATCTAAGGTCAAGCAACGTACCAGTTAGAGTTGCCGGCGTTGCCGGTATGAAACTCAAACCTCTATTTAGTATTTGTACAGTAGTCCGATCCAAAACAATGCTAGAAAGATTGAATAGTAGCCCAGAAGTCAATATTTTTTCCTCCTGTTCATTCCTGGTGATTCCGCTGAATTCTTCCTCTTCCGAGAACCCCTGCTGTGTGATCGTCCCCTCTGCGAGTAGGGGATGGGTCGTTTCTGATAGGGTAAAAAATTCACCAGGGACGGTAGGGCAGTGGATGTGTTCTTCGGTTTAGCTCCCGTCGATGCGGAAGTAGTGTGCAACACAAGAGCCTCCTGGTTGGGAGGAGGCGTGTCAGTATGTCCGGTTTCAATCGTATCGTGTTCTGTAGGTGATATCACTTCCGCTTCCCTGGTTGCTATAGAAGCAGGCGTTGATGGTAACGCTGATGTTACAATGTGTTTAAAGGCTGGTTTCTTTGGTAATTGAGCAGCGGCAATTTCTGGCTGTGATGTCAAATCCTGCTGGTTGGAAGCCTGATGTCTCGGCCAAAGGAAGACTTGGCCCTTCTGAAAGTCCTGGTGATCACGTAATAACTTTTTTTGCTTAGTGATTCTTAATCTGTCACTAAAGCTATTGATTTGAGACAAGGTGTAATTAACTTTACTTAGGCAATAGTCTGAGGTGAAACGTTCGGTTAATTGCTGATATAACTTGTCAGTCTCGCTCCTTAGCTCAATTTCTAAGGGCAAAAAATAGTCCAACATTAGCCGTGCATATTTGAATCCTAATTCTATATTTAAATCCTGCCAGCGTTTAAGTAATTCAGGGTGCGAGTCCCCATAGGTGGGCATACAGAACAGAAACTTACACCAGTTCGGATTTTTTGAATAGCCAATGTGGAATCCACTGAACTGGACAAGAACAGAGTGACTGTAAGCTGCTTGTCTGGTGCCTCCTACTGCTCCTCTAGGTGTCAAATATTACTTGTTCTTACTTGCATTAATAATTCCAAAACCATGCTTCATACAAGGTATCAGAATATTTTATCTTGAAGCATACATGATGGTACACACAATTATATTGATATTTGACCTCTGTCAATGAGTATTTGTTAGAATTGTAAGGTGATAACTTCATTTTTAAAGGCTCAGGCCACACCCACTAGGAGTTAAAGGTACACACTCAAAAGAGTTGTACTGGAGGGAATGAGTTAAGACAAGTCTTTTATGACAAACTGAAGAGAATCTAAAACTTGTAGGACCTCTTTTAACCACAAAATACATACAAGGTTCATATTTTCTGTAGCACTCATATTTTGTAATAAGTGCATACTACAATGGGATCCATTACTGCTGTCAGGTGAAAATTAAGACAGAATTGTTGTTTAATGCATTAATTATTTTATTTGAATTTGTTAACCAGGGTAGAGCACCAAAAATAACAAGTACAATGCGACAAAATACAATAAAACAGAGATAACCATTGATATGTACAACTACATACAACAGTCAATCTGACAAGTAGATAAGCTATGCATAAAAGCTTTTTGGCAGAGGTAGTTGGCAAAATAGTGTGCAGGCAGTGACAGTAGGTAGGTAGGATGAATAGTCTAAAATACTAGATTCGGTCAATCAGTAATCATGCTATCCACTTTGTACAAATACATTATATTTCTTGTGCATTTTTATCTAGCAATGAGTTGGCCAGATTCCATGTTCTGTGTTTCCCTATGCATTTACAAAGTGGCCCTCAAACAGTCTTTCTTCCCTTTTCTAACGCTAAAACTGCATTTATTTATCACTGAATTAAAACTCAGATTAAGTTTTTAAAGACAGCATTGAAAGTACAAAACAGCCCTTTTCCATATCATCAAAACATTATTTAAATTATTTATGGCTCTCTGTTATCACATCTCATAGGGGGAAAACACACAATCTGCTGCAGAAAAGCAAATGCTATTGTCCTGCTTATCAAATACAGCATTACCATACTAAATCGTTTGTCAAAGCCAAGGATGCAGAAATCAGGTAAAACAGCAGAAATTAATACTGAATACAACATGAAAGAAGCTTGCAATCTGAGTATTTCCTGTGATTATTATGATTACAAACAAAAGCAACTATATTTGATGACTAAAAACCTACAGTTTTCCTTCTCCAGTGTTGGAGATTGTCACTTTGTACTTCTTTTTTGAATATGGTCCCAAACGGTCATTCTCAACTCTCTAATCTGCCGTGAAATTCATGAAGCAGGATGACATACTGCAGCAGAGAGAGGATTCTTACATGCACTGTTGGTGACCTGGTTCTGCAATGAAACCAGGCAGGCTGTCAAAGGGTCACTAGCAAAGGAAGAACACTGGTCTTCTTCCTGTCAATTGGGGGAGACTAAAGTTAGAGCTTGAGCATCTACTAGTAATGCCTGAAAGCAAGCAGGCATCATCATTTGGTTCACCTAATGGGATAAAAGAAGAAGCGATGAATGTTAAAAAGAGGATGCTCAGAAGTATACAGTGGATATAAAAAGTGTACACACTCCAGTTATAATGCCAGGTTTTTGTGATATAAAAAAATGAGACCACAATAAATAATTTCATAATTTTTCCCACCTGTAATGTGACCTATAACCTGTACAATTCAAAATGTTGAAACACAGGTGCCCAGTAGGAAGGAAGCTGGAATAAAGAAGCTGAACCACGACAAAGTAAAATCTTCTTTTTTAATACAAAATGGTTAGCGCTTTCGCAATGGTAACCATTGCTTCATCAGACAGTTCATTCAAATAGCAACACCACTTAAATATTTTAATTAATTACTAAAACAACCAATCCTACTACTCAAAGGTAATTCAGCACTCAGCAATCAAATAATTAGTATGGTTATGTTTTACCCTTAGTTAATTGCTGAAGTCAAAAAACTCTGTTTAACAACCACATGCACAAAATGTAGACAAGAACATGTGGATAAATATAGATAAAATACATAAAAGGTCAACGAATAAATACATATACTCATGTTCCCCATTTACTAACTAATGTGCATGGGTATAAGCATAAAAATATAAGCAGTACACACTCAAAAACGTAATACATATATTCTGCCTAATAAATGCACGTTGTCCACCTAGTAAATACATATGCTTTAATACATACATCTCAACAAATGCTTGTCTTTAGTGATATCTATGCTAGAAGCAGCTCAAGAAATACTGTCATATTGACCCAAAGCCCTGCATGTGTTTATGTAGTCTTCTCTTGTTAAAATAGCATTATTATTTTTTATTTTATTTTAACCTTCTAGATTTTAGCATTGGCTTCAATGGAACACTATCGTTCAAACCCAAACCTCTGTGTGCTCCTAAATGCAAAATCCATTTTACTTCCATATTTTCAGTAGTATTGACTATGTCCCCCATCCTACTGCTGACATTCTGAATGTGTAAAACCTGAAACAAAAATATATGGTCACCCCCCTTATCCAATGTATGCTTAGCCAAAGCACTATACAGTTGCCCTTTTCTAGTGCAGTAAAGGTGATCCCTTATCCGTTCCCTAAGGTGATGGTTAGTTTTGCCAACATAGAAATGGAGACGTTGTGCAGTGAGCTACATACACTACATTCTTAGTATTGCAATCAGCAGAATTCCTTAGCTCCCATAGACGCCCTGTTTCAGGGTGCTTAAAAAACCTTGATTCATCTATATAAATGCACTGTGTGCATTTTCCACATCTATGGGTACCATTCACTGTGCTATCCATCAGAGTAGGTATCCTTGGATAGCAAATCTGCTGTTTGATTTTTCTTATTTCTAAATGCAAAATGTGGTTGTCCACCCACTATGTTGGTAGTATCCTCATCTACTAACAACATATGCCAATTTTGTCGTATGATAGTTTCAAACCTTTTCACATCTCTTGTATATGGTAAAACCATCAGAATGTATGGTAATACACTCTTTCTGATACCCACCCTGTCACTACCTGCTCTATCAGAGTAGTAGGGCTTAGCTTTATCTTTCCTTTCTTTGTATACATTATGGTACACCTTATCAATTTCATGTTCACTATACCCCCTATAAATTAAATATATTCTTAGCTTTATTAACTCATTTCTATACACTTCCTCTTGACAACATAGGCGAGATGTTCTCATTGCCTGACCTCTGATTATATTAGGAAAAATCTTAGAGTTATGCATACTGTTTCTGTATAGAAAAGATGGTCTGTAACATTGTTTCCTATGTAATTTCGTTGACCATTGGTCATTTTCTCTGTATATGGTAATGTCCAGGAAGTCTAAACTCATCTCAGAACAGTTCATTGTAAATTTTAAAAAGTCACTAGTAGTATTTAGGTATGCATACAGGGATTTAAGTTGTTCACCATCACCTTTCCAAAAAATAGAAAGATCATCTACGAAACACCTACTAAAGGCTATTTGGGGATTACCTAACAGATGTTCATATTCTCAGTTAACCATAACCAGATTTGCATATTTGTTGGCACAACTTGTGCCCATGGCAACCCCTGACAACTGCTTATAGCATATGCCATTGAACATAAATATGTTGTGCTCTAGTACCAATTCGGGTAACATACAAAGTCTAATCTTAGTATAAGAGAACTTTCCCTGCCTTGTCAACACTAATTTTACCATGCTTATCCCCTGGTCATTGGGTATACTTGTAAATAAAGCCACTACGTCTAGTGTTAAATCCCCATATCTGCTGTTCCCATTTGCTTCACTGCCCCATACAGGTCCACTAAAAACTGTTCTGTGTCTTTCAAGACATATGCATATTCATTGAGTGTTGTCTTCAATTCCTTATCCAGGTATATAGAGATAGGTTCTGTTAGCCATCCTGCCCCTGCTACGAATAGGTCTAAATTTCGGGTTATATGGGTCTTTGTGTATCTTGGGGAGGCCATGGATTTGAGGTATGAGTGGATTTTCAACAGTAAAATAATTAAAAAGATCTTTACTTAAATAGTTCCATACACATGTATTCGTATAAGGTACTAGCAATCTGCTCACTCATTTCAAACATAATTGTTGTTGGTACTTCAACATATACATTTGGATCCAATAACATTTCTTGCATAGCTGTATTATAAAAGTCAGCATTCAATATCACCACTGGTCCCCTTTTGTCAGCGAGTCTTATAACTATGCTATCATTAGTCTACAAGTAACACAATGCTTTGTGCTCACTCTTTGTCAAATTATACTTTCCTTCTTCTAAAAAAATATTGTTTCTTGTGCTATAAATGGCATTTTCACAAGCTTTTAAGAAGGTTTCAATATTATGCGGCAATATTGGTACATACAGACTGTTTTTCTTAAACTGAACATCTCTTACCTCATTGCCATTTCCAAATTGTTGTTTCAATGTTACATTTCTAGCAAACATACATAGGCATAACAGAAATTCATTAATGTCCATTTTAGTCAAAGGTATAAAATTGAAACCTCTGTTTAATAAAGAAGTCTCAGCTGCAGACAGTTCGTATTTGGAAATATTCCATATTAACTCTCCTGCCCATACCCCCGCATTTTCTTCAAAGTGTGAGTTTGCAACTGACCTGGTGCCTCTTTCTGTTTCTGGCCCCTGTAAATGTCCTGTTCCACAGATTTTCTCCTCCCTGCTCGAAATGGTAGGGGTAGAACGGGAAAAAACTGTTATTGTCCTCCATCCATATTAATCTTCCTTCTTACCATGGCTGTAGGTGTGGAGGCGGTTGTTGCCTTATCACTGGTTGCCGAAGACTATGGCACTTCCATCAGTGTAGAATAAACAGAATGTGCCTCATTTGGTGAAAGGACACTCCCTCCTGGCTGTTGATTCATTCCAGCTACCTTCCTACTGTGTTTCAACATTTTCAACTTCTGGGCTGGTTCGGATTTATTTGTTTGCTGCTTGTGTATCTAATGATGGCGGAAGGTACTGTGAACATTGCAGAGGATGCAACAGTTGGTGTAAATGTGTCATCGGCATATTGAATTGTTGTGGCTTTTGGCATGGTGGAAGAGAACTGATTGGTGAATAGAGTGAAGAATAATGGACCTAGGATGGAGCCTTGTGGGACTCCTAGGGATACTGGTAGTAGAGAGGATATTTGGTTCTGCCATTTTACAGCTTGTTGGCGACCTGATATATAGTTTTCAAACCATTTGAAGGAGGAGTAATTGAGTTTGATGGTAGACAGAGTATGCAGAAGTTTTTTATGATTCACCATATTAAATGCTTTAGATAAGTCTAAGAATATGGCAGAGACTAGTTGGCCATTATTTCTTTACTGATTGGTACTGTTAGTGAATGCTACTAGTGCGGTGGTGGTACGATGAAAGGGTTTAAAGCCATGTTAGTTTTTGGATAGCAAATTGTTTTTTTTGAAGGCAGTCCATGAATTTTGTGATTATGACTCATTCTAAGATTTTTGATAAGGGTGATAAAATAGCAATAGGACGGTAGTTGTTGAATTCAAATGAGTTACCTCCTTTGTGTAATGGTATAATACAGGAGGTTTTCCACGTGTGGTACTTTGCATTTTGAGATGGACCTATTGATGAGGATTGAAACAGGATAGGCTATAACAGGTGCAGCTATTTGGAGGTATTCAGAGGGTAGGTTATCGGCAGTCAGAGTTGTGGATTTGAGCTTTTGGAGAAGTTTTTGAATAGTTTTGGTTGATACTGGTTGAAAGGTAAAGTGGGATGTATTAGTCTGTTGTTCAAGTGTGTCTATTGTAGTTGGTGTGTTTGTTAAGGGGGGGTGTAGTACTCAGTTTTTTATTAGCTAGGGCTTGGACTGTTTCAGTAAAATATTTATTAAACTGGGTGGGGATGTTATCATGGTTGTTCTGAGTTGTCGGTGAGGATGTTACTGTTTTTCCAGGTTGCAATACAGAGTTGACTGCAGCCCAGAACTTCTGGGGGTTGCTTATATGTGTTTGCTGTAAGTTTTGGTAATAGTTCACTTTAATAAACTGTGTAGTAAATAAGTTCTTGTGACTGTTTCCCTAGCTTTATCTGTGAGGTATGGTTTTGCCCTGTACAGCTTTTGGTGTGTCTTTTAATTATTGTTTGGATGTAGGGCACAAATTTCATACTATCTTCTATATTAACACCCAAAAGCTTAATGTGAGGAACAAGTCTGATCTTAGTGTTGTTAGAAGTAATATTAAAGTGTTTGTTGCTTTGAGAGTACGGCTTGGAGGTAAAGAGAAAAAGTTTAGTTTTTGCCTTTTTTTTTTTGGTTCAGTAAGAGTTGAGAATTGTCTAGCCAGGTTTCAATGGAGGTGAAGGTTCCTTGGGCCAATTCTTGAAATTATTCAGTGTAGTGGTAGAACAAATCAACACTGAATCATATGTGTACTGTAACATATTTGGCTGCTGAATGAAGATCATTTATAAATACATTATATAGCATTGGTCCAAGTATGAATCACTGTGGAACACCAACTTCGACTGCCAGGAAGAAGGAAAACTCATTTTGCCACTTGACAGCATGGTATATGTTTTATAAGTAGCTTTTAAACCAGGAGAGAAAAGAGAATGAAAGACCAAGAAAAGAAAGTCTGGGCAATTATAAATGGTAAGACACGCTGTCAAAAGCTTTAGATAGGTCAAGAAATATAGAAGAAACAAGGTTGCTGGGATTTCTGTTTTTACTGATAGTATTGGTAAATTGTAATAGAGCTTTGGTGGTGGTATGGTTGGGTCGAAAGCCATATTGTTTAGGGGAAAGAACGTTATTAGCAATAAGCTAGTCCAATAGTTATTTCTGAAAACCCTTTTCGATAACTTTTGTTATAGGAGGTAGTACTGCAAATGGCCTGGAGCTGGCAAGTCATTAGAAGGGCCTCCTTTGTGAAATGGCACTTCACAGGCCTTTTTCCAGATGATGAAATGTGACATTCACTAATGGATATATTTATTAAAAGGGTTAAGGGGTAGGTGATAACATCTGCTGTTATTTTTAGATATTCAGGTGGTAGGTTATCTATGGCCAAGGAGGTGGGTTTTATCTTGAGTAGATTTTTATAAGTATGTTGGAGAAATGTTTTAATTAGAACTGTTCTTGGTGGGAGTTGGATTCCAACAAAGGTGTGGCATCACAGATGGCGTTACCTTTTAATATAGAGGTGATGGATTGTATGAAGTAGTTGTTGAACTTCTCTGCTGTTTTTGTTGGGCTAACATTAGGAGCTGGGTTTGATATTAAGTTATGACCTGGGTTGCAATAGATGCCCCAAAAGTTTAGGATTGTTTTGATGGGTTTCGTGCAAACTGCAATAGTGATTCTTTTTGTCTAGTCTTACACTTTGCTTAGTTTCATTCCTGAAGTGCCTAAAATGTTGTAACTCTTCTTGTGTATTTATAGCTTGCACTCCTTTCCAGGCTTTATCCCTTTTTCTCATTAGTTCTCTAGCTTTATGGGACATCCAAGGAGCAGAACTTAGTTTGAGTTTCTTTTTTTTCTTAGTGGGATGTATCCATACAGTATGGAGAGGAATGTTTTATTGATAAGAAACACGGCTTCATCAAGCGTTAGTAGTTTTAGGGCTGACAAGTTGTAAGATTTGAGATATAAATTTAACTTTTCCATGCTAAACTTAAGATGCATACAGATTTGCACTGGTGTTGCTTTGGGGACTGAGTAGGGGTCCTATTGACAAATGTGGGTAAATGATCACTTAGACAGTCAAGTAGAGTGTCTGCATTGGCATTTATTACAGTGGGATGTTAGTATCCAATCTAATACTGAGGCTCTGGTTGTGGATTGGTTGTATCTGGCTTGGGTATTTATAAGTTGTTTAAATCCAAAAAGATTAATACGTGCTGTGAGGATGTTAAGATTTAATTTGGAGCCAGTTGACTTTAAAGTCTCCCACAATATAGTTTCTTGGGTTACATTACTGGATGTCCATGTCGGAAAGTCCTCAAATATTGGAAAGTTACTTCCAAGAGGGATGTACACTGCAATAATGCACAGACTTTCATAGGCGTTAACTTTTAGAAAGGAAATTAGTAATTATGCTTTCTTGAACTGGGTTAGTTGTGATGGTATGGTGAGAACTTTAAATGTCTCCGGTATAGAATGGCTAGTCCACCGTTTTTTTACCTTTATGATCAGTTCCCTAAGTATGCTATTTCCTGGTGGGAGTAATTAATTGCCTTTGACGGTGGATTTTAACCAGATCTCAGTAGCTACAAGTATGTCTGGGATATGACGGCATATGAAAGCATGTAAGTCGGCTAATTTGTTTGATATGCTTCTGAAGATGATGTTTATGACTTTTCGCCCTTTGTTTTGTAGTACTGCCTTTGGTGTTTTTGGGATGCTGGTGGCTGGGAAGAGTTAGTTGAAGTTTGTTTTAAAACTGAACCAGGATTTGGATGCATTTATGTGCAGTGTATTCATAAGGAAGGGAAGTAAAGTCAAGGAAATAATTTCTTTATTTGAAGTTTTGTTTTTATTCCAGGTGTAGTATACAGTGTTTTATGTACTAATATAGAGAACTTAAAGAGATGAAGAGAAGAGGTTTGATGATGGTCAGTTTAGGGAGCTTGTGCTGCTGTTAGCAGAGGTGGGACTAGATGAATAGTTGATATAGTGAGGGTTGTGATACATGTTAGTTCAGCAAGAGAGAGAAGAAAGACTGTTAGTGGTAAGTCAAAAAGCATGTTACCATGTGGGCTGTTAGGAGTAAAGAGTTAGATGACATATGAAGAGGTAGAATATGGAAAAAGTCAGATAATATGACATTGCAGGACTAGAACAGTTAAATATTGAAAGTGGGAGATTTCAAAATTCAGTATCTGTGGGAAGAGTTCGGTAGTGCTGTTAGCTGGTGTCAAAGTACTTAGAATCAGCAAGGTGTGTGTGTTGTGTAGGTTTAGTACTTGTGTGTCTTTGAAGATAGAATGTTAATTTGTGCAGGGGAGAAGGAAGTGATACAATTGCATAGGTAGGATATGCTACTATGGATTGTGGGAGGAGGTTTTTCAGGTATGGTGGGAGGGGGTAGTATGTGATGCTCTGTCAATTTTAAATGAATAATGCATATATGTAATGCATTATAAATGTTGTCATTATGACTGATTCCTGGGGTAATTAAAGAATGCTGCACCATGCAATTCCTAATTATTTTCATATCGCAGTAAGCAGCCACTCTGTACAATTTATGCTGATGGCAGGCAGACAACAGGACCTCCCTGACAGACAATTTTAACCAGTATCACCTTTAAACTAATTTAGTTTTTGTACATATTATGTTGCAAACAAGAGCTGCCATTTTTACTAACCACAAGGAACAAAGATTATTTTCTTCCATGGTAGGCAGCTTTCTAGATCTATTAGTAGTTATTATAGCAAATGCCTTTCCCATGAATATTGTCTTTAAGAGGAAAAAAATGACTTTAATGTGAACCATGGCACAAACTGTTTATTTCTGACACTGTCCATAATACTACTGCCCTTATTGATTGACATAAGGGATGTCTTCTCAGAGAATATAGTCTTTGCCCATTCATATGGAAAAAGTAATAGTTGCTCCTACAAAGCCACACTGAAAAAAACAAAAACTTACCAAAGCAAAATCCTTGTTAACTTACTGCTCTAGGCCCTTTACAGTTCTAATAATGATAAGTGTAACATGAATATCAAGCCTGGACCACGACACAGAGGAATGGAACCTTAACTTTGACCCAAGTTTGACTTGTAGTCCTGGTCCCTGAACAGTTGACTGATGGGGTAGGATAACAGCAACATTTTGCTGGGTAAGAGTCCCAATCTAGGAAGGGATTTTTTGCTCAGGACTGCAACCCATAGTGGAAACAAGCCTGTACTGAGAAACCTAAAACATACGAGAAGGTATCAGTGGATAACTTTTGCATTGCCACCACTGTGTGCTGGGTATCACATGGAATTGTGGGTGCAGCATGCTAAGGCAGTCTCTTACTGCAGTTAAGCTGCTGCCATACCAGGTTGTCCTGCTTTCCCCTCTGCCCATTCCTAAAACCTTCCACTTTGCAGTTCCCTGTTTAAAGGGCCCTGGGCCAAAAGGAAGTGGAGAAAGCCAGCCAAATATCGGTAGTGCTGCCTTCAGAAGATCAAAGAGGATGTCCAAAGCACGGCTGATCATAGACTGCACTGGGAAAAAAAACCCACAATTAAACAATAATATACAAGACCCTTTCATTCAGTGCAGAGAAAGTTGAAATAAGCATGTCTTTTTAGGTGCTGTGGCTGTGCTGAGCTTAGCAATTTACTTCCATCTGCACTGTACTGCTCCTGTCTGGTCAAGGATTTAAAGATCTGGGGCCATCAGGATGGCATGTAGGAGAAAGTGCTGCCCTACTTTGGATATTATGAGTGAAGGCACACAACCTGCTGGATGCTGGGCCAAATTTTCTCAGACATCTGTACACTGTAGCATGCACCCACACACACACACACACACACACACACACACACACACACACACACACACATGAACACAATGACCATGAGCTCTCACTGTTTCACAGAATCTTCTGCTGGTAGCTTTCTGCTCACACTACAGGAAATGTCTACTGCTGGACATAAGAAAAGATGCATGATTTTAATGAGTGACCTCACATTTGGACAGCTGGCATCAGATCTACTTTCTGCAGGTTTGATCATTTAGACAATATCTACCTTTAGTACACACTTTAGCTTATACAACAGAATATCTTCCTACTCTATGATATTATGAAAAATGATATCTACATGTTTCTATGGTGATCAAGTGAAGACTGCATTCCTCTTGATGCTCTGGCAGCAGTACAATCCTATAACATCGGGTAGCGGTGTACTATAACATCAGGTAGTGTTGTGCTATAACATCAGGTTAGTGTACTATAACAGGTAGCATTGTACTATAACATCAGGCAGCATTGTACTGTCAGGTCAGTGTACTATAAAAGAATGGCGTTGTACTATAACATCAGGTAGCACTGTACTATCACATCAGGTTAGTGTATTATAACATCAGGTAGCACTGTACTACAACATCAGGTTAGTGTACTATAACATCAGGTAGCAGTGTACTATAACATCAGGTTAATGTACTATAACAGGTATCGTTGTACTATAACATCAGGCAGCATTGAACTATAACATCAGGTCAGTCTACTATAACAGGTAACGGTGTACTATAACATCATGTAGCAGTGTACTATAACATCAGGCTAGTGTACTATAACAATAACATCAGGTAGCAGTGTACTATAACATCAGGTTAGTGTACTATAACAGGTAGCGTTGTAGTATAACATCAGGCAGCATTGTACTACAACATCAGGTAGCACTGTACTATAACATAAAGTAGCACTGTACTATAACATCAGATAGCACTGTGCTACAGCATCAGGTTAGTGTTGTCCTATAACATCAGGTAGCATTGTATTAAAACATCAGGTTTCATTATGCTATAACATCAGGTTAGTGTTGTACTATAACATCAGGTTAGTGTTGTACTATAACATCAAGTAGCACTGTGCTACACCATCAGGTTTCACTGTACTATAACATCAGGCAAGTGTTGCGCTATAACATTAGGTAGCATTGTACTACAACATCAGGCTAGTGTTGTGCTATGACATCAGGTAGCACTGTGCTATACCATCAGGTTTCAATGTACTATAACATCAGGCTAGTGTTGTGCTATGACATCAGGTAGCACTGTGCTATACCATCAGGTTTCATTGTACTATAACATCAGGCAGCACTGTACTATAACATCAGGTTAGTGTTGTACTATAACATCAGGTAGCATTGTATTAAAACATCAGGTTTCATTATGCTATAACATCAGGTTAGTGTTGTACTATAACATCAGGTTAGTGTTGTACTATAACATCAAGTAGCACTGTGCTACACCATCAGGTTTCACTGTACTATAACATCAGGCTAGTGTTGTGCTATAACATTAGGTAGCATTGTACTACAACATCAGGCTAGTGTTGTGCTATGACATCAGGTAGCACTGTGCTATACCATCAGGTTTCAATGTACTATAACATCAGGCTAGTGTTGTGCTATGACATCAGGTAGCACTGTGCTATACCATCAGGTTTCATTGTACTATAACATCAGGCAGCACTGTACTATAACATCAGGTTAGTGTTGTACTATAACATCAAGTAGCACTGTACTATAACATCAGGTAGCACAGTGCTACACCATCAGGTTTCATTGTACTATAACATCAGGCAGCGTTGTACCATAACATCAAGTAGCGCTGTACCATATCAGGTAGCACTGTACTAAAACATCAGGTAGTGTTGTACTATAACATCACACACACACACACACACACACACACACACACACACACCTCTCAACCTCTAAGAGCAAGAAATCTGGACGCAGCCATCAATAATTGGGGACAAAGGCCCAAAAATAGGGACAATTTTTAAATATTGTTCTTACAAACTTAGAAAATTGCTAGAACAACAGGCTTCTTATTAGCATTAACTTTCTGAAGGGTATGAAATCTGAAACTCAAATGTCTGTTGTTATTTTCTGACTTCAACCCTCAAAGGTTTGCCAGTGATCTGCCATTAAACCACAATTTTATGAGAAACGGACCCAAAATATGAGACAAAAATCTGGACATTCTGCAAAAATCTGTACAGTTGAGAGGTATGAATATATATAGAGAGAGAAGCTTTCCTACACACATTCATAATCATAATGTTAATGTTCATTAAGAGCCACTATGTGCAAATATTTACACCTCTTAATAAGAAGATACAGTGTTTGTCACTAGCCCACATATCCTTGCTGCTCGGTAGAATGCCAAATACAAACTGGATTAATTCAGGAAGACATCGGTATTCTTGAACTTACTCATAGAGCAAGAGCTGTAAATTCATGCATTTGACCAATAACTGTAATGCACAAGTTTCCACTAATATAATGATAACATAGTAGAAGAGTAAACCTGTCTGGTGGACATTTACAATAAATAAACTCTATAACAAAAAGAAAAAATTGCTGTCCAAGACCAAGAAGGAGCAGATGCCCAATTGGAAGCAATGTCTCCTTAGCCTGAACAAGCAAATAACAGCCCTAGGGAAATCCTCCAAAGTATACTTCGAGTTTAAATTGGCCACATCTACTAGAGACGATCATAAGGCCTTCTTCACATATGTCCGCAGCCTCAAAGGAAACACCCAGATCTGTTCAGAACTGGTGGTCAAGGACACCACATATACAAATTCCGTAGATATGGCAAACTTGCTGGCTGACAGATTCAGCGAAAAATTTACCCGTCAGTCCCCCCATCAGTAAATCAGGACATCCCCAATACATGCCACCTTCTCCTTACATCTCAGGAACAGGTCATCATTGCTCTCTCAAAGGCAAAAAATACAGCCTCCATGGGACCCAACAACATCCCAGGCTGCATCCTACGTGAACTCAGGCAGGAACTTGCAGCACCATTAGGCACCCTATTCAATCAAATCCTGAGTACTGGCTTCATCCCAGCTGAGTGGAGGACAGCCACTGTCATCCCTTTACACAAAGGTGGAGCATCCACTGATCCAGGAAATGACAGACCTATCAGCCTAACTAACCTGACCTGCAAAGCCATGAAACGAATTACCATGGACCTGATTAACAAGGACATTGGTAACCGCCAAACATTTGATCCCACACAGTTTGGCTTCATCAAGGGCAGGTCATGTCTGCTAAATATGTTCGACTTCTTTGCAACAGTCACCAAAGCCATGGATAAGGGGAAGATGCTGCACACTGCCTACCTTGACCTGGCCAAAGCCTATGACACTATTCCCCACTCAGGCATAATAGATAAACTCTGTCAACTAGGCATCAATCCATATGTTACCAAATGAGAAGCAAACTGACTCACTGATAGAACCCACGTAGTCAAAATAGGGGAAGGCACTTCAAGCAGTAGACCTGTAACAAGCGGCGTACCCTAGGGTTCAGTCTTGGGGCCTCTGTTATTTGGGATATACTTTCCTGAGGTGCAGGCCAAAACCAGTGAGCTATGGCTGACCAAGTTTGCAGATAATTGCAAGTTAGGTATTGTCATCAATTCCCCTAGTGATGTGGATATCCTTCAAGAGGGTCTTACTCAGACAAATGACTGGTGCCAGAAACATGGCCTCAAGCTGAATACCAAAAAATGCATCATTATCCCCTATGGGGAGAGTGACGTCCCCACAAATTATCACATTAATAACAATATCCTAAGCACTAAATCAGTTGTGAAGAATTGGGGAACCCAGGTTGATAGTAACTTAACTTTTGACCACCATGTTGCTTCCGTTGTACAGAAAGCCTTCTCCATGGCTCACCTCATAAGTAAGGGTGTCTTATCCAGGGACAAGGAGGTCATAACATCCCTGTATTTTTCCCTTACTAGGCCCATTATTGAGTACAATGCCCCTTTCAGCATGTACCTCACAAACCACATGCAGCAGCTGGAGAGACCACAGAGGTTCCTCACCAGGGAATTTGGGGCTTCAAAAATCTACCATACACAGATAGGCTAAAAGCCATACCCCTCTACTAGGTTTCATACAGACTCCTCAGAGGTGACCTCTGTCTGGCATACAAGGCGATCACAGACCCCACCTTGATGGGACTGCTTCATATCCACAAGTCAAGCTCCACTCAAGTAACCCGCATGCCTGGCCTCAACCTGGTCTGTGACAACAACAAGACTTGTTGGCAGGACAGATTTCTGTATCATAGACTCCCCCATCTATGGAATAGACTCCCTCTCCACATCAAGAAGATTACCTCTTTACCCCTTTTTAAGCACAACCTGGATAACTGGATGGGAAACAGAAAATATACCCCTGGGATTTCACCCATGTCACTGCTGGACAGAGGCATCGGATGCTGATTTGTCTAAATATGGGCTAAATTCTTGGCTAGGCTTATCAGGGCTTCAGGGCCAATAGCCTAGTAACCTCCGATGATCCTATGATCCTATGAAAATGATCAGGAGGCAAACATATTTAAAATTACAGCACAAGAGCATGCTTCCAACTTTTACATAAGTGCCTTACATTAAACTATAGCATGTAATTACTTTTTAGTTTTATTGACAAAGATGCTGTGTCAAGTACTTATTTTTATGTTGACAGATGGATATATACTAGCATCGTGTGGCTATCCTGCAACGGTGTACACAAAAGCCTTGTGGGTAATGCTAGTCATGTCATGCCTTAAATGTGCACTTCTCATGGGGACTCACACTTTGTTTTATTAAGTTTGTTTGTGTCTTTCGGCTTTTCCCGGTTAGGGGTCGCCACAGCGGAACTCTGGTCTGCTAATGATTGGCAGTAGATTTTTATGTACTGGCTTGCCGGGCCTAACGCACAACCTTCAATGAAGGAACGTCCATTCACGCATGTCGCCACACAGAAGACGCTCTAACTGAGAATAGAACGGGCAACGTCTAACTGTGAGGCCACAACGCTACCGCAGCACCACCACCGCAGTGATACTTTGTCTTACTAAGTATACATGTTTAATCACTAATGCTGTGATTCTCCCATTTTTCTACCCATTACAATTTTGAATGTACTTTGCATCAGTTTACTGAAGAAAAGTTGCACACTTACCTTCAAAGAGATGGATTTTAGAGATCATGCCATAGGACAGGCACTGTACAGTCTAATGAAACAATTTTTCAAACTGCAATTTAGCAGTAGAAAGGAATTGGAATCTTGACTGAGCTGCCACATATATGATCTAAGCCCTAGAATTACTCAGCAGTCTCCTTGCTCTCACATTTTATGACATACTGCTAGAAGCTACTTACATATGTAGTCAGCACAAGTCTGTAGAGCTGGTTTTGTGTAGTTATGTGTAGACATGTAACACATTCCTTCACTCAAAGCTTCTTTGGTAGACAAATATTTAACTAGCTGTTCTGACAAAGATAAATGTTAGGTAGTACAATTACAGTGCATTTATTATAAATATTCATAAAGAGGTATGTTTTGAAGCATTAAACAAAGTCTTCCACCATTTTCATTTCTGTTAAAAATATCTGAGCATTATTTTTTATTCAGCACTCCAATGCAAAATATTGTTTCTGAAATTATTTTTAAATGCTGTATCTTGCTTCAAAGTCACTGTAAAGTTTAAAGCAAAATGTCACAGCTCCACATGGGAAAATCATGTTCCATCCCTGCCTTCCCATGTATATTAATATCTGATGCATAAAACAATACTACTTTCATTTCTATACTACAATCACAAGAATGGAAATAAATATTATAAATTAGCTATTAGCTCAGGATCTTCAATATACTCTCTACTAGCTACTTTATGTACCCTCCCCCACTAGGTGTCACAGAATTGTGTTTTTATTACAAAAAAGCATTAAGTTGGTTTCCTGTCACATAGCAGACCACATTTACCCAGCCCCATTGTCTGCCCCTCCAACAGGTATCACAGAATAGTGCCTATTATCACAAAACAGCATACCTCTCAACCTGGAAACATTACAAATCTGGACAAGTCCCATGAAAAATAGGTACAAATTTATATGCTGAATAACATACAATTTGCATATATAATTACGTAACCCCGCCACTCCAAAGGAATTGTAGGATACCAACTTTCAAACCCAAACTGAAGAACATACAATGAAAATATGGCACCAGAGTTCCCCTGCAGCCATTCCAATGTCCCACTACCTGATGTGCATACTGTTTTACATCTACAATGATTATTTGGATTTAATTTTTACATTTTATAGCACAATGCACAAACATTAATAGACATCTGCTAAACAAAGCAATACTGTTTCGCAATGAAAATAGACTTAGCAATAAAACTTCTCTGCCCTTGAAACTCACATTTATTGAAACAGCACTGAAACCCACACCACATCTGGCCAGTGGTGAATAAAGATTACCTTTGGGCTGTTTTCAAATCACAGGCCCCTTCCACACAAAACATGAAACATACTT
Source organism: Protopterus annectens (assembly GCF_019279795.1). Classification (NCBI taxonomy): domain Eukaryota; kingdom Metazoa; phylum Chordata; order Ceratodontiformes; family Protopteridae; genus Protopterus; species Protopterus annectens. The sequence continues at coordinate 709,351,740 of NC_056725.1, forward strand.
GTGTTCTTTGATACACCTTCCTGACTTTATTAAATTATATTCCTTGTATAATACAGCACACTTGTTAGATTTAGAGCGCATTTTAAATTTATTGTTAGCACATTTTTCCACTAGGCAATGAAACACAACGCATGAACCAATAATGACAAAACTACCCAATTCAGAACACTTCCATTATAAAAGTCTTTTTCCACACATATATCTATCTATCTATCTATATATATACATATATAATCTATCTATCTATCTATATATATATATATATATATATAGATATAGATATAGATATATATATACATACATATATATATATATATATATATATATATATATATATATGGATCTACTTTGATCCAGAAAATTTACATTTCACCAAAACGTAAATTCGATAACTTACACGAAAGTATATTTTTCTGAAAATGCACTTTCGTGTAACAATATAATTAAAAAAGAGAGAAATTAAATAAAAACATGTAGTTTGCATGTTAGTTTAATTGTACATCAACGTTTAGTGTTGATGTACAACTGAACAAAGTATTGCTGAGATCATGTTACAGTGGGGATAAGGGAATATTCCCTTTTCCTACTGTAGTGCGATCTTGGAGTGAGAACATTAAAGTAGGGGGGTGCAGGGGGGCTTGGCCCCCCTGCATAATTGTGTTTAGTGTTTTGTTTTGTTTTTTTTGGTTAAGGTTTTACGCGAAAGTGCATTTTTGAAAAAATGCACTTTTGCGTAACTGAGTTCGCGAATTTACATTTCGAGGAAACATAAATTCGTTGGATCAAAGTGGTTCCACATATATATATATATATATATATATATATATATATATATATATAAATAGAATGACAGTAGTGTAAGTCATGGGAATCTTGCACAGCTTCTTGAACTTATTTTCAATTTCAGATTTTTTGCTTGACTTACTCTGATTTGTGTTATCAGACCAATGCAATAGCTGTAAATGCACAATAAAATAAACTAGGCAAACTGCATGTTTTAAGACTTCCAATTTTTAGTCCAATTACTGACAGACCCTCTCCTACATTCATCCTGAAGCATCAAAATTATCGTTGTAATCCGGGTGCTGCTAACTGGCTACAGTTGCTTCTCCACTGTCTGCAATGGAAAAATATGTGTTTTATCTTGAATGCTGGAAAATGTACTGTATTTGTTTAAAAATATTTTTCTTACAATGCAGCACAGAATATAATAATTCTGATTTTCTGTTCCTGAATTTGGGTTAATGATATTTGTTGCTCTTTCCACTGAGGCATAAATGCCATTATGCATGATGTTTTCTCACTTCTGTTGTATCTGTAGATACACTGTTTACTTGTTACACCTACTACCTTTAAAAGTAAAACAATACAGTACAGTATCAGCAATGCATCTACATACTGTGGGGGTAGAACCACAGCCATCTGCATCCAAAGCAAGTATTTAACTTGTTATGCTATTAACAATGCAAGCAGACTCAGCATATCAACACTAAACTTCTCTTCACCTGAAGCTCTCAGCTCCTTGTAAAATCCACTTGACACTCAACTGTATCTTTCAACTTTGCAGCACAAGAAATCTGGAAAAAGCCAAAATTTATTGGGAGGAGACAAAAGCCCAAAAAACAGCGACACATTTTAAAAATTGCTTGTATAATTTTGGAAAGTTGTTAGAATAAAATGTTGTGCTATCACCATGCGTTTCACTACCAAGTCTTGAACCCAGAAACCTGTGCACTACAGTCAAAGCAACATACCACTATGACAAATCAGCAGTTTCCTAAAATATAGGAAGACTGAAACTTAAATGGCTATCATTTACTGAATTCAGTTCTCACTTCTCACCATAGCTCTCAACCTTTTAGCACAAAAAACCTGGACAAAGCCAATAATGGGGGACTACAGCCCCAAAAATAGGAACACATTTCAAATACTGATCTTATAAACTTAGAAAATTGCTAGAATAAAAGGGTTTGTGTTACCACTTATTTTCTGAAAAATATGAAGTCTGAAATTCAAATGCCTGTCATCATTTAGTGAATCCAATACTTCACTGATTTGCCACTAAAATCCAGAAAACCACAGATTTTATGAGGAACAGAACAAAAATATGAGGCATAAATCTGGAAAGTTTTCATAAGTGGTGATGGGTAGGGACTTTAGGCTTTTGTTACCTGTACCCAAGGTGCAGGGTTTGAGCCTGAGTCCCTCTAGCCACCAGGTATATTCACCTGGGGAATTTCATACACACACACACACACACACACACACACACACACACACACACACACACACACATTGAGAGCTCAATTCTGACAGGCTGGCAGGCTGTTTCACAGAGCTGACATCATCACGCATGTGATGGCATCAGCTAAAAAAAGCCAGAAAAAAATTCAAATAAAAAAGCTGGGATATTTGGAAATTAAGGGGTGCCACTTGGGAATTGTGGCACCCTATTATTTGGACCCCATAACTCAGTAAAAACCGAGTAATTCGGTATGGTTGGGAGGTATGCAAAACAGTGCTGTATCATTTTGAAATTACACAGTACACTAAATAAGCTTTCTATTCCCCATCCATATAGCTGTGCAGAGCGCACCTTTCTGCTGCTAAAGCAACACACAGAAAACATTAGCATGCCAGGATTAGTAGTAAGTTTGCAAATGTTTTGTACATTGTTACTCTGGTGACAGAAAGCTGTGCTGTAATAACAACAAGAGGTTCAATCCTTCATGACACCATAACATAGTTTGCATGGTTTCAGTCACTGCATCTATTGCACTATATCACTAGCTTAAACAGCATTTACTGAAAGCTCATTTGAGAACAAATCGAGTGTCTTATTCTACAAGTATCAAGATTAAGCTTTGTTTATGATCCAGAGGAAACAGATAAAACAAAAACAAGAATGTTAAGAAGTATACAACAAAAAATACTATACAATATATTTTTCTTCATACAACCAGTTTTCTCTGATAAGACTGGGTAAGAAGGCTTTACTGTTTGCCTTTATAGTCTTGGTTTAACAGAGGTTTTGGAAAAATATAATTCACTTTTGTGCAGACTGTTGTTCTTGCCCAATGTGGTCTTCTTGTCTCTTTTTTGCATGAAAGTCTTTTCCCTTCTTACTCTAAAGTAACAGCACAAAGGAAAATTAAACTATTCCTTCTATTAAAAATCATTTTTGACTTTCATGCATTTGACAAAAAACTGTCATACCTATAACAGCTGAATGAATGCTTACTCTGTATACTACAATCCAATTTCATTCTACTGAGAAATATGCCCTGGGATTCAGAAAGGCTTACTGTGATGTGAACGCCTTATCTCAAAAGTCTGAGAAAACAGTGAGAAGGTGAGCAAGGAAGTGTCAAACTGAAGTACTCTAGTCTGATAAGGAGTTGAAAAAAAAAATAATGCACATATATATACTGGGTGTAATTTTTAATTGTGGTTTTTTACATCTAAGCAGTGTTAGTAGCACAACAAGTTACATACTTGCCTTTGGTGCAGAAGGCTGTGGGTTCTACTCCCACACCATGCAAATGGATTGCAGATATTGTAGTGTTCTTTAATGGTGGTTGGGGATGCTGCATTCCTACGATGAAGTGCCTACTATGAAATTATTGTTGGTTTGTCAGCCATTCTCTATTGCAGTATTACCAGCTAACCAATTTTTGGGATTGGGAGTTGGTATAATGGTTAAGGTGTTTACTTCACAGACACAAGGTACAGGGTTTGATTCTCATCTTCCCCGGGACAACCGGCTAGGCTTAAAATAGCCTACAAGGGCTACTAGTGTAGTACTTGCTTATAAATCTTATAAAGCAATGCTATAATTTCTTATAGCCATGTTTTTGATAGGGAATTAAGCCTTGTTATATTCACAGTTCACTGCATGAGACACATCAGAGGCATGATGCCCATTAAAACTACTTCAAAATAACAGACTGCAAATGATGTATAGTGAGTAAGTAATTTGCTAAGAATTTCACCATAAATGAATTACTTTTCATTTTCAGATTAATTCTGATCAGAGACATAATCCTCTCTTACATACAGAATTAGTTTTAAATTTTCTTGTAATTTTTTCTTTGATGGAGCCCACGTATCAGTGCAAGGAATCCATAACGCCTTAACACTATCAACCCACATTGCTTTACTTTAACCCAAGAGTCCTCCATACAGTATCTTATTATCTATACCAGTAATTATGTTTCCATAATTCAAAATCTGATACGTCTTTATTCCCTAGGCTCTTTTACAAAGCATGCTCCATACTTTCTTTGAATGTTGTACTTCTTATATATTTGTAGGAACTGAAAACAATGTTTACTGCATTTATTACTTTATTCAAATGGTGCTCACCTAATAAGTACAGAAATACTGTATACAAGAGCTTCCTGTAGTTGAAAGGCTACAAGTAAATACATTTTGGACAATGTCACACTGTGTCCTCCCACTGTATCAGTTAAAAGGATACTCACAGCCCTGTGAAATTCAAACGTAGCTATGGGGTAAGTGTTTGGTTATATTTTGACACAATCTTATACCAGCTCTGTAGCTAGCTATTCTGGTGCCCTCTACTATTACCTGATTTGGCAGCCCCCTCATCTTTAAGTTGAGGACCAAAAAAGAAAAAAAAGGTCCTCTCATACTTGAAGAGCAAAAACTGCAATTTTACAGCTGTAGCAAATCACTTGCTACATTTACAGCAAGCAGCTTCTTACAACTTATTCCACAAACAAAGCACTAAACTGCTTCAGTCCTGACTACAAAAGCATTCTCATCATTCAGAAATTATAGTATAGAAATAAATTCTGGTACTGTACTGCTGACCTATCAGCATCTACTGATCACACTTCCTAACATAGTCTACCCAGGGCAATTGCCACCTTCATCCCCCCAACTATGCCTCTGTCTACTGACCTTTTGGGTTTTGCTCATATGCTTATGGCCCATTTCTGATCTTATTTCTCATGACAGGGGCAACAATTTTGGAATGAGGATAATGAATATCTGGAGTTATTGAAGGCTGAATGTTCAACGTCCCTGTCAATCAGGGAGGCTTGGACTATTTGTGACATCTTCTTTCATTTTAAGGTGTCCACCTCCTCATTTACTTACACAAATTTGCACTGCAGTCCTTGAGCCTCTACCAAGATGATGCTGCACGGAGTAGGAAAGATTCTTAGTTACCCACACTGAAGAAAGGAATTCCAGCCAAAGCTCCCTCTGCTGCATGGATGGCTATTCAGATCAAACCTGGTTCATCAACACTGTAGGTCATGTGCATCTATACAGATAATCCTCTACAGCCAGAAGTTAGCTCAACATTATGTTTAACTATACTTTACTCTGTTTTCTGATATATGTCCTTAGGTCTCAGTAGTTAGCAGAGTCTTCCTGCATCTCCTACTAGATTTATTATCAGTTGATAATTCCCAGGAAGCTTCCAAGCAACCGCCTCTCTTCCTCACTCTACTCTCCTACATGTCCACTGGAAATTATGCAGGGGCAGTTCTCTGTTTCCAATCCTTTTTGGTCAGTTGAGCAATATTACTTTTTCAATACAATATGGTTCGATCCTCGGTTGGGGTGCCTTCTGTGCGGAGTCTGCATGTCCTCCCTGTGGTCACGTGGGTTTCCTCCGGGTACTCCAGTTTCCTCCCACATCCCAAAGACATGCTGTAGGTGGATTGGACACTCTAAATTGGCTCTAGGTGTGAGTGTGTGCATGTGTGTGCCTTCTGTGGAAGGTTGGGCGCCGGACTGGCAACTCGACACTGTAAAACTCCACTGCCAATCATGAGCGGACAGGTGATCCACTGTGGCGACCCCTGTCCAGGAAAAGCCGAAAGAAGAAGAAGAAGATCTGTACAGCTTTCTGGGTAGTAACAGATACTTACTGACTATATGGAATTTGACAATGATGAGCGACTGTGCTAATTTTGACTTCTTGAATTAACCTCATTCTCACTTTGATTAAGAACATAACATTGTAACCAAAACGTTGTAGAAACAATGTTTAATTGCAGCATGAAAACGTGTGTCCTACACAGTTTGTAACAGGTACCGAAGGTTCTACCTTCGTAAGACTTCTCTGCTGTGATGAATATCCACTTTTGGAGTTTCTGAAGTATTCATTTGGGACTTACCTTGAGTGACGTATTCATTTGGGACTTACCTTGAGTGACGTATTCATTTGGGACTTACCTTGAGTGACTGAACTGGGGAGATGATATACCTGATGAATCTGAGACATTTCCATAGTGGAAGGAGCTAACTCAGTAACTGAGGCTGACATCATGTAACATAACGTAGATTCTTTCTCTGAATATGTATTTTCCCATTGCATGCAAAAATCACATTTACTAAGAATGGTAATGACAACAGTGCAGCAACCATTGCTGAAGTCTGCAAAAAGTAAAAACTGGGTCCACTGAGATCGAAAGTTATTTAACCTAAAAACAAACTGCCTCGAAACACTGTTACGAAGAGTGTCCCATTAATGTTCTCATGGAGGGAGATAATAATCTAATATTCAATGATAAAGGTTTTAATAGCTTTGAACTGCAGTCATCAAAGACATCTGACATTTCTATCTCAATTAATAAACAAACATATGAACTACCTGATCTACATTAAACAAATAATTTGCTGCTTTGTCTACAATGAACTTGTGGTCTTCAAAATCATGTAATGTGCCTCAAAAATGCATTTATTGCCTTGGAGGGAAAAAATGACTGAATTTGAAATCAGACCACCTATTCTAGAAGATAATTACAATAAAATGGCTCCAAAGCCAACGTTTGCTGAACTTAAAACAGCATCCTTGTCATTGCATAGAAGTTCATGTAGAAAACAGTGCATGGAAGGAATATGTAAAACATTCATGATTTAAGGAAGAATATATTCAAGAGAACATTAACCAAGCAATTAGTTACATATTTACTCATGAGGTAGACTCGGCTTCAGCAGTCAGCTCTCCACTCACATGTCATAACCCAAGCACATAGCTCACTATGCCCTCTTCCTTGCATAGCTAATTTCCACGAGTAGTATTTGTGAAATTTCTGAGTGAAGCTGAGTTAGGCTGGCAGTGAAGAAGTTGAGTACTATCTCCTGGGATGGTTTCAAGTTGAAAACTAGTTCTGATTTAACAAAATATATGGCAAATGAGAATGATGGTGGCTCTGGACATTCAGATATTAATCGAGAAAGATATTCAATTTAAAATGGCTTACCCTCTTCAACTGTGACATTTTCATGCAATGGGACTGATTTTCACGCACATGATCATGAACAATTGCCACAAATATGCAATATGCTGTTCCAGTAACTACTGTCAGTATGATTTGCCTTCCTCAACAATCTAAGCCCTATTGAACTGGACTGGACTTACAAATCCTGATCAGTGACTACTGACTGCAAAAAGTGCACAACTAAACGTTTACTTCAAAAGGGTGCAGAGAGGAAGTGTCAGTCAGCCACTAAAACAAAAGCATCCATTGTGAAGGGGCTGATGACTGACATGCAGAGGGGTATAGGGCACAAAAAAGAAGTTTGCAATACAGCCTTTAACTGACCACTGACACTACCACTTACCTTGACTACCTTACTGATTATGACTTTATAACCTATTGATATGTTCTTGGCATAAGTAACTAAAAACAGTATACAGTACCAGTATTTTCACTTACATTAGCTATATTAAAGAGATATGATTGTCCTATGGTGAGCAAGCATTAAATAATTCTTGACAGCGAGCTGGTTTAAATTCTTATGCCTTACCCCAGGAAATCCTAAATGTTACCTACACTGATTCCATGTGTGTTTTTTTTTACCAGTGGATCATTTTAATCAACGTCATAAAGTAGCCACGTTAGTTAAAATGTTATGCATATGTGCTTACTAACTGCTTCTATGGAAGTTTTGGGCATCAATAAAAGCAGCAAGTGCCACCTGTGGGTTTGTGGTATCAATACTTACCTCACTAGATATGTGCTTAATCTAACATTCCTTGTGTACCACCTGAATACACTTTTTACTAGATGGCAATTGTTCCATTTTAATTTTATTAATATGTTAAGCCATGACAGTGCACCTATATTTTGACTAACTCATCTGGGTGCTGAGATTTCAGAAGTGGAAAATGACTTCACTGCTTTCATTCAACTTGTGTGAGTCACTGTATTGATAATCATTGTATACCTACATTAGCAACATACTTTAATTCCCATTATTCACCCAATTATATCATCTTTTAACACCATTAACAGATTAGTAAGAGAAAATGTTTCCACTGTCCTGCATTTTATATATATATATATATATATATATATATATATATATATATATATACCATCTTTATAGAAATACTGATGATTTTCCTTGATATTGTACTGGAGGAGCTGAGTGGGGTGCCTTGCTCTTTCCTTATCCTATAGCATTTTTACTTTTCTCTAATGTATGTCGCCTCACAGTTAGACGTTGCCCGTTCGATTCTCACAGCGTCTTCTGTGTGTCGACATGCGTGAATGGGCGTTCCTTCGTTGAAGGTTGTGCGTTAGGCCCGGCAAGCCAGCACGTAAAAATCTACTGCCAATCATTAGCGGACCGGAGTTCCGCTGTGGTGACCCATAACCGGGAAAAGCCGAAAGACACAAACAAATTCCAACTATTTTCAAATGATGTGGAGCAACTGCTGCTGTGCTTGATGATGTATGTCTGAATTAAAATAGTAATGAGATTAGGCTAATCTCATTTTAAAAGGGAGTTGCGAGCCCAAGCCTCTTTGCAGCCACAACTCTGAATTTGTATACATGTGCTTACTCATGACAAATTTGCAAAGTATTTGTGGCGCATTTTGTATTCACAATATCTCCTTGTCCTGATCTTCTTAAAATATAAACATAAACTGGCCTTGCCTATCTGGCCACTTAAGAATCTACCTTAGCATATTATGTAGCATGTGGAAAGGTTTCTGAATGAACAGGGGGCTTATTTTTACGAAGTATATTTGAAGGGTGCACTTGGAGAGTTATACTAATAGTTCAGACAGGAATTTGATTCAGTGCATGAAAGAACTATGCTTTTATGATTTAAAACTTACAATTATTGTCAGTGTTATGTGGTGAGAGTGTAAAGCACTCATTCTTCATTTAGAATGCTATACCAAGAGTGTTTATTGCATTTGCTTATTAATATAATGATACCTAGCTGTATTGCATGACATGAAGTTCTGGGCTTTGAGGGGCAGACACCTTCATGTACTGATTATTAGCCTTTATTGGCATATCGTTGAGTTATATTTTATTATATCTATAAATTCTATTTGTGTGATATGCAAGGTGGTGCAGAAGATGGAGATCAGCCATCAGTGACAATTCTTGTCAACCACACACTCTAGGTTGTAAAGTATTTCAGTCAGGGTTATGTATTTTGTTGGGGGTTGTAAATATTATGGGTGTTTTTCTTCTGAAGTTATTTGCTTTATTTATTATACCTCTCATGCTAGCTCGGGGAGGGGGGGCATGGAGCTAGGCCCTGTGCTAGTAGGGCTGGTTAGGGCTGGTTACAAGGAAAGTACAGTTTTGTACCTACCATAAATGTAGATGTTCGAAGATCCACATTGCTGCAGTCCTTACACTTGGGGTAGTCCGCTGTCCTCGGTCGGCCCGAATATCAAAGTATAAGGCTGATGTCGGTCAAGGCGCATTTGACTGACATCAGGACGTCAGGGTACAAATGCGCATGACCGACGTCATATCCTCAGTCTTTTCTTGCCCCAGATGTCAGAAGACCCTAAAAATAAGGGTCAAAACCAAAAGACAGCAAACACCCAACCAACCACCCTTGCAGTAACTATATGTACAAAATATACAATATACACAATATGCACAACCCAACCCACACAACCACCTCTAACTACAGAGGGGAAGGAGGGAGGGTAAATTGGACTGCAGCAATGTGGATCTTCGAACATCTACATTTATGGTAGGTACAAAACTGTACTATGTTCTTCATCTCACATTGCTGCAGTCCTTACACTTGGGTAGAATCCCAAAGCAGAGGTAAGGGAGGATGGCTAACTACAAGGAAGCAGGAGCTGCCAACATGCCCTGCAAAACAGCAGTGGCAAAACCAGCCCTGGATTTAGAGTAAAGTGGCAGGTGATAATGCCTAGAGAAAGTATGCACTGAACTCCAAGTAGCTGCCTCCAAAATATCCTTGGTTGCCACTCCCCTCAAAAAAGCTGTTGAAGTGGCAGTAGCCCTAGTGGAATGAGGCCTAATCCCAGCTGGAACCTCCTTGCCATAATGGGAATAACAGAAAGCAATGCAAAACCCAATCCACTTAGAAATGGTTTGTTTAGACACAGGCTTGCCCTGAGAACTCAAAGCAAAAGAAACAAACAACTGCTGAGACTGCCTGAACCCTTTAGTTCTGTCCAAATAATAACGCAACTGCCTGTGTACATCTAAAGTGTGCAAAATCTTTTCCCCTTTATTTTGAGGATTTGCATAAAAAGTAGGCAAATGAATAGTTTGGTTTAAAGCCACACTAGAAACCAACTTAGGCATAAAGGAAGGATTAGTACGTAATGATACCCTATCCTTATGGAAAATCAAGAAAGGCTCAACTGCCATAAGGGCCTGCAATTCAGAAACCCTTCTTGCAGAGGTAATTGCCAACAAAAAAGCAGTCTTCCATGATAAATATTTCAACTCAGAAGTAGCTGCAGGCTCAAAAGGTTGTAGAGTGAGTTTCTCCAACACAAAATTGAGATCCCAAGCAGGAGTAGGAGCTCTTCGTGGGGGTCTTATATTCTTTGTCCCTCTAAGAAATTGCTTGAATAAAGGAGGAGAAAACAATGGTGGAACACAATCATAGTGAGCCAAAATTGCTGCAGCATGAACCTTAATAGAAGAGAAAGACAAACCCTTGTCCAGTAACTCAGTAAGATATTGAAGAGCCACACTCAAATTAGGCTCAGAAACATCAAAATCTTTCGCTGCACTCCAAAATAAAAATCTCTTCCATTTATCTGCGTACACTTTCCTTGTACTAGGCCTTCTAGCTTCCAAAATCACATTCAAAACTTGTTGTGGAAGTTGAGACCCTCTATGGTTCAAAACAGAATATGCCAGGCTGTCAGGTGCAGAGAGTGAAGTTTGACATTCAGCAAATGGCTGTCCTCCTGTGACAACAGGTGTGGAATTGAAGGCAAAGGCCATGGAGGCTTCCGTACCAGACTTCTCAGTAATGGGTACCAGTGCTGTCGAGGCCAATCTGGAGCTATTAAAATCATCCTTGGCTTGTCCTGTCTGACCTTCAGAAGTACCTTTGGGAGGAGAGGCAGAGGAGGAAAGGCATACACATGAAGATTGCTCCAATTGAAAGAAAGAGCATCCACTTTCCAAGCTGTGGGATGAAACCTTTTTGTGCAAAACTTTGGCAGCTGATGGTTTAGTGGAGAAGCGAACAGATCTATGTCTGGAGTTCCCCATGACACTGTCAATTTCTGAAATACTTGAGGATCCAATTTCCACTCGTGGGGATCCATAATTCGCCTGCTCAACACATCTGCTAAGGAGTTCTGTGCTCCTGGCAGAAACCTTGCCTGAAGATTGAGCTGTAAACTGAGAGCAGTCTCCCACAAAATCATTGCTTGCCTGCATAGAGGATAAGAATGCGTTCCCCTTGCTTGTTGATGTACCACATGACAGTTGTGTTGTCTGTTAGAATCAACACCTGCCCTGGAAGAAGTAATTCCTTGAAAGCTATTAATGCAAACTGGACTACTAACATCTCCTTCATGTTGATATGTAGATGTTGTAGTCTGGCAGGCCACTTGTTTTGTATCCACTTTCCATGTAGATGAGCTCCCCAAGCTTTGTCTGAGGCATCTGTCGTTAAAATCTGACTCGCCTCTGGCCGGGTCACAGAGAGTCCCTTGTTTAGGTGACATTCCTGAGCCCACCATAAAAATTCCTTTTGAATGCAAGGTATTATTTGAATGACAGTGTCCAGATCCTGGCAGTGCTGTGTCCATACATTTTTGAGATACCATTGTAGCTTCCTCATATGCAGTTTGGCATTGGGAAGCACCAGAATACAAGATGCCATGAACCCTAATGCTTGAAGGACTGTCCTTGCAGTCAGCACGGACTGATGAGATAGTTGACGGAAGTAAAGGGATAGACTCTTTTGTTTGTCCGGGGTTAGAAAGGCCATCTGGGATGCTGTATTCAGTCTCACACCCAGAAAGCACATGTCCTGAGAGGGTACTAGACTGGACTTTATTTCGTTCACAGAATACCCCAGGCATCTTAGCACTGCTATCACATATTCCAAATGATGAAGAAGCTCTTCCCTTCCTTGGGCCAAAATCAGGCAGTCGTCCAAATAAGGATAGATCTGTATTCCTTTTAACCTGAAGAAAGCTATCACTGGAGCCAGAACTTTCGTGAATACTCTGGGCGCAGTAGATAAGCCAAAGGGCAATGCAGAGAACTGATAGTGAGAAGTCCCAGCTCGAAAACGCAGATACTTCCTGCAACTTAGTCTGATAGGAACATGAAGGTAAGCCTCCTTGAGATCCAAAGTTACCATCCAATGATCTTTGCCCAGCAGAGGTAAAAGCTGCTGTAACGTCAACATTTTGAACTTGGGAACTTGGGAATGTCCAGATAAGTGTTGAGGGTAGATAAATCCAAAATTGGTCTCCACGTGTTCCCCTTCTTTGGTACTAGGAACAGGCGAGAGTAAAATCCTAGGCCCACTTCTGGCATAGGGACCGGCTGTATGGCCCCTATTTGGAGTAACAGAGAAACTTGCTTGTGAGCCTCTATTCTTTGTTGAGGAGGAATGTCTGGCATGCCTTTGAAAGGAGGCAAGGTATGGAAATAAAACCTGTAACCGTGGTGTATGATATCCAATACCCATCTGTCTTGGGTAATTAAACTCCAATTTTCTTTGAAAAGTGCCAACCTTCCTCCCAAAGGTGCTGCCAGACGAGAAGGCTCTGGCAGCTGAAAAGGTAGGTCATTGGGTCTGTTTACGAAAGGACTGACCCCTGCCCTCACCCGAAGACTATGCAGGAGAACTCCCTGTTCTAGGCCTGAAAGAGCCCTGAGCTCTGCCCCTAACACGTCTAGATCTACCCCTAGACTGGGAATCATAAGAAGGATACGTCCACCCCTTAGTAGGCCAATTTCTACTAAACTTTGGAGGCTGGACCTGCAAAAAATCTTTAACAGTCTGCATAGACTTAGCCTTGTCTTCCATTTTCTTTAAAACTGCCTCAACAGGAGGACCAAACAACACATCAGATTGTAAAGGAGCATCTAAAATCCTTGTTTTAACATGTTCAGACAAATTTTGATCCCTTAGCCAAGCGTGCCTGCGAAGAACTGACCCAGTGGCAGCCACCATAGACGAGGCCTGTACAGCATCAAAACCACATTGCAAAGAATGCTTACCCACCTGTTCAGAAACATGCACTAAATCTTGCAACTCTTTACAATCAATACCTACTGCCAGAGCATCAACCTTAGACTTTAATTGTGAAAGGAGATAGTTCTGGTATTTCAACATGTGAAACTGGCAATTCAAAGCCCTCATAGCAAGAGTGGAAGAAGTATAAACTTTCTTTCCCCATCTATCCAAGGCCCTAGCCTCTTTGTCTGCAGGAACCGGATTCTTAACAACAGAAGCCTTAACACCTTTAGGCCCCTGACTAACAGTTTCTGGGTCAGCCCTAGGACTCTTAAAAGATACTTATGAGCTTCAGGCACCCTGTAATACCTATCCGGCTTAACAGGAGCAGGAGGCAAAGAATCAGGATTAAGAGAAGCCTCTGCAAAAACATCTTCTACTACATCCAAAACAGGAGGAATAGCCAAAGGCCTATGCTGGGGTAAAAACAAAAATTCCCTAAGCCTTTTCCTGGAATCAGAGAAGTCCTGACCTTCCCACTTAAAATGCTCCCTAATGGAATGAAGAGTTTCTGAAAAAGAAAAATCCTCAGGAGGAGAAGCAGAAGGAGTAGAATCATCCAGATCAGAATCAGAATAAGGAGAGTACTCCTGCAAGTCTTCAGCCAAAGACTCTGAAACATCCGAAGCCTGCTCAAAACCCCCCAGCTCAGGCTCCAACCTAGGTCTCTTATCAGGAGGGGGCATAGAACCCCTAATTAAAGTAATCAAATCTTCTGCCATTTTAAGCATATGCTTCTTGGGCACAGTACCTGAAGAGCCAGGGGTAACACCAACTGAAGCCAAACCTGGCCTGCCCCTGGGAGAAGCCTTTGAAACAGAAGGAGAGGGCCTAGCCACCCTAGGAAGGGAGGGGAGTATAGTAACCTGAGAAGCCCCCTCAGCCTGACTTGCCTCCTGAGAGGCCACATCCTGCAATAATAAGGTCTCACCCTGGGAACACAAAGAAACCTCCGGCGGAGCCACCGGCTCCACCGACACCTCCAAAGAACCGGCGTCCGGTACAGACAGTTCTTCTAGCCTAGGCTTAACTGCCTTGTCCTTGCGCTTCTTCGAAGAAGCGGGCGTCGGAGCATCCGACGGCATTTTATAATTACACCGCTTCCCAAAGATTAACCTTGCACAATCCAACCTTCTCTTTATAGTGCGTTTATTAAATCTAGCACAAGAGCGACAGCCAACAACGTCGTGCTCAGGCCCTAAGCAAGGAATACACAAAGTATGATAATCTCTATGCGGTATCTGTTTCCCACAAGAAATACAATTATTGACTTTTTCTGACATCCGGTAAATCACTGAGGCAAGAAAAAACTAAAATATTCCCCAACGGGGTACTTAGCCAACTTTGAACTCGGTCTGAAACTTCAAACTTGAAAAATCTCAGAACGCCAACCGGCACTTGCAATGCTGCTTCTGCATCGGACCATGCGGCAAAAAAGACTGAGGATATGACGTCGGTCATGCGCATTTGTACCCTGACGTCCTGATGTCAGTCAAATGCGCCTTGACCGACGTCAGCCTTATACTTTGATATTCGGGCCGACTGAGGACAGCGGACTACCCCAAGTGTAAGGACTGCAGCAATGTGAGATGAAGAACATCCTTTATTAACTTCCTGGTCCACTGTGCATACTTTTGACTTTACTGTCTTCAAACAATTACTTGCACATTTGTTTGGCATGCAGGCTTACTCAGTACTTCTTCATTCATCAGCTTTATACTGCTTTTGCACCCAATATGTGCACGAATACCTTAAGTCTTTTATATTGCAAAAGTTATTAATATCCTCCTAGGTTACTCAAGCAACCTAAAAAAAATGATGCAAATAAAAATTTCACCATTGAATCTTCATGGTATAGACATTCCTATAAATAAGAAACATTTTGTAATATAATTTATCAAAAAGATACTAATAGCTGCTTAGTACAGCAGACTCGTATACAAGCTAAACAAGTTGATAAATATGAATGAATTTCCTATATTTCTGCAGCTGGAAAATGTACCAATACAATGGTATATTAATATTGATTAAAAGAAATTTCTCTTTCATAGTTATCAAAGTTAAGGAAAACTCAGATGGGAGGCTTTTTATGATCACTACAACAGTGCTATCCTTGTTTATACCTTGCGCAATAGTTTCATTATATGCACAGTGTGATATTATCTTAAGATATTTTTTGAGATTCATTACTCTTTCAATCCGTATTGTCTAGGGACTATAATTTAAACGTGGGTTCTGAATATGATAGCTTAGAATCTGAAACTCGATTTTCTGAAAAGAAATTGAGCATATGAATGGCTTACTTACTCCATACAGATCTCTGTATGCTAATGGCAAATACTTTACTTTATTCTTTCCTCCACAACTGACTTCATAAACCCTTGGAGTAAATACTGTTTAGACAAAAAAAAGCCATCTTCATTTTTCAGATCACTCCCTACTACAGCTCTGTAGTAAATATCATACTGCCCTAAATCTCAATTTTAACTGGTGTTTCAATAAACAGCTACTTAAAGAAAATGTGAGACTCTAAGGTTATTAAATTTTCACTTTCAGAATACTCTGGATAATAATCTACAATTTAATATCAGATGGGCAACATTTAAAGTTACATCAAGAGAGAATCCTCATTAGTAGAGCATCTTATCTAAATTGATGTAAAACTAAACAAGTAATTGAGTTAGAAATAATGATTTCTAAACCTGAGAAAGATTAACAGAAAAAGAAATGTAATGACTCTAAACCTTCACCTGTCTGAATTAAAAACCTTACAAATCAGTAACCAATCAATTCTCTGAGATAAACATCTATGCCAAATTGAATAAGCCAGTGTTCCCTCTAATCTCTTTGCAAGTATAGTAAAACTTAATAATAATTTCAATATAATTATTATCTCTATTAAAAATAATTCACTCTATGGTAAACTTCAAGAAACACTTTGTTTTTTTATAATACCATATTTGAATTGACAAGTCCAAAAATGAATTTACTCAATACAAATAATTTTTGACTAATGTTAATCCTACAAAACTCCCAAAATTTATGACAGAAGCTCTGTAGACTGACTTATGTCTCTATGAAATCTCTGCATCTTTTAGCTTATTAACACCATGTAAGGCTCTTGGCATATGTGGATTTCATGCTTTGTTTTACAAAAAAAAAAAAAAAACATAAACAGCAATTAGTTCCAGAAGCTATATCAGACCACTAAAAGGAATGGGTTTCCAGATAAGTATACAAACCAGGATTGGACAAGCTTTTATGCAATCTATCAAAAGAGGTTATAGTGTAGAAAGTGTAGAACAAGCTAAAAAGAATTAGAATTTTAATAATCAGATTCATAAACAAGTAAAATATAGGGCTAAATCAGATAAAAATGTGTATAATCAACAAGTGGATAAAATGTTTTTTGTTACAACATATGGAACATATACAGAGAAATTAGTAGAAATTGTTATGTTTTATTGGACACATTTGTTACAAGATCCATGCTTGGGTGAATTGTTACCTCAAAAACCTATGGTGTCTTATAGACGTGGAAAAAGTATTAAAGATATGCTAGTTCATGCTTATTTTATTTTTTCTGCTGCCAGTCTAACTAAATGTATTTCTGATTATGGTTTTAAAGCATGTGGTCACTGTAGTATATGTAACCAAACAGTAAATTCTTTTGACTGTATAAATGGGAAGAAATTTAATGTGAATGGTAATTTTAGTTGTAACACAGAGGGTATTGTATATGTACTCAAATGTGAATGCAATTTATTTTACATAGGTGAATCAAAAAGAAGTTTTCGAGTCAGGTTCTTAGAACATCTGAGAAATATTAAAAATGAAAAGGTAAAAAGCCCTTTAGGCTTTCATTTTAAAAAATATCATAACAGTGATGGTAAGAATTTAACAGGCACAATTTTGGAAAAAGTACATTGTGTGAAAGGTATGTGCTTGAAGAATAAACTACAATGGAAAGGAGCACTGTTTATTTTAAAATTTGACACTTTACACCCTAAGGGGTTAAATATAGAGCTTGATTGGAAATGGCTGCTGTAATTAAGTGTTTTTTTAATTGTTTTATTAGAATAGTTTTTTACTATATAAAGGAATGAGAAATGGGTTTTGTTATACACTGTTAAAAGGCTTATGCCGAGGCGCTGGAGAACATCAATTGTTGGTACTATAAAATAAATTCTTTGGATATACTGGCTGAGTCGTTTCCTGGACTATTTTTCCTTCTTGGTGGTTTAATAAGCATTTATGCAAGCCCAGCACTGACTAATTCTCAAGTAAAATAGCTATCCAATCTTGTTAATTAACATAGATGTTAACCTCTACACAACAATTTAAGATAAATACATCATGACAATTGGTAGAATTATTTCATGATTTCATTTGAGTCGTGGAAGGTACACAAACCAAGATAATAATATTATAGCAATAACCCATGGCTGGGTGTGGGTAATGTTGGATTTACCCAAGATTGGGTGTGGGTAATGTTGGATTTACCCAAGATTGGAGTGTTTGGTCACATTGTGACCAAACAAAGCCAACTATGGGTAAATCCAGCATTACCTACACCCAGCCATGGGTTATTGCTATTATAACATGACATTACTTAAGAAAGGAATTACTTAGTTTTCTTAGATAATGTCTTTGAATTATGGCACCATGGTGTTCTTCTGCATTGTTTCCCAGTTCCATTGCTTTGTTGACATACTGTGCATGTATATGACACTTCTGTTCCCCACATTTACACAGTACATCAGTGCTTTGGAAATTAAGCAACAGACAGAAAGATCTTTTTGGAAAAGAAAAAAAAGTGGTAACCTCTGGACAGTTTAGTGGTAAGAGAGACACTGGGAAAATATAAGGAAAATCAGGTATGTTTCTTTACTTTTGCAGAACATACCTGATTTTTCTTGTATTTTTGCTGCTTTTGTATGTATCACTCAACCTCTTATTTTAAGAAATGTGGTCAAAGCTATAAATAAAGTAGGGGACGGGTAATGTTGCTCTGAAACTGAAATGCATGTCATTATTTAGTGACTTTGTTCCTCAGTGATTTGTCAGAAAACCACAAATTTTATGAGGAACGAAGTCACTAAATAATGACATACATTTCAGTTTCAGAGTTTCTTTCCTTCAAACTAATGTGTGTCTACCACATACCAATAGAAAAAAAAAAGTCTGGCCGCTCAATGGTACTTTAGCGACCAAACTTTTTTCTATTAGTATATTGTGGATTTACAATGGGCATGCTGGTTGGGCTGTCTAATCATCATGCTCGTTTTTGAATGTTAATGGCCAGTCATTGTATAATATGTCAGAATCAATTCTACACTACAATAAAAATGTAATCAATGTACTTGCAGCAGATATAAGCAAAGCATTTGATCTAGTCCCTGTTCCCTTTCTCTACGAAATGCTAAAAAAAAAGTCAACATCTCTGGCCATATCAGTTAAAACCATTTTAATCACTGTTTCGAAAGAAGTCTTATTAAAAGTAAAAGGACGAAGGTGCTACAGATATATTTCCATTTGTGACTGTTATTTCAGTATTTCAATGTGGATATTCTGCTTCTTTTTATGTTGATCTTTGAATTTTACTTAATTGTGTATTTGTAAGCCTGTAGAGGTGTCAGCTGGGTTAGACTGAGTACAGAAGGTATGTAAATGACTATTCTAGCAACAAGTACAACTCTCTTGTAGTAAGACAAAATAGTGTCACAGTAGTTGTCTAACTGACTTATAAAAAGGCCCAGTTAACAGAGTTAGCAGATCAAGGTGGACTGACAGGCACAGGTTGTAGCTCAGGAAACAAAGACGTTCAGGGTACTAAACTGGAGTAAAAAATATTTAGCATGAAGCCTCAGGTCTACAGGAGGCAATTCTAAGAGAAGCAAAAAGTACACTGGTGACTAGTAATTGTATGTATACAGTGTCAGAAGGCTTGAAAGCTGAAACTCTCAACTCCACATGACTTTTAGTGGAAATCTCATTCTGTGAGGTCCATCTTGAGATGTCTTCAAGATATTGAAAATCCTACCTCCAAATCTCTGGTATGGAAAGCACATGTTCAATATGCCATACCATAAGTCTCCCCAGACGTTCCTCAGTTTTACACCTCAGATTTTGCATTTTGCCATTTTACACTACAAAGAGAATTAAATATTTAAGGTTCACTTATAGTGACCTGTACGGTGATACTTCTTTGCTCTTTTCTGCTTTTATCTTTTTTTCAAATTAAAAAAAAAAAAAAAAAAAAAAAAAAAAGATCTGTTTGCCTTTTTTAATTTTTTTTTAAAGATTGTTCTGGGACCTTAGTCTTGTATTTTAATTTGCAGTTGTGGGGATATTTTATTTCTATATTAATCTGCACTTCTATTTCCACAAGTAGAATTACTTCTAAAAGCTATCTGTTTAAATTTTAAACCCTTCTGGGCCAAAGTCTTGTAGTTTAACTCACAGTTGTATTAGGACTGTACACTATTGCCAGATGTGAGCCTGCATTTTTCCATAAACAGTATTACTGTTAAACTTCTATATAGTCTGGTGCCTTAAATTGTTCAATGGTGAGAGAAAGTACAGTTGTGTACACTTACCATAAATGTAGATGTTCGAGTGTACTCACTGTTGCAGTCATTACATTTGGGTAATCCTGCTGGCAGGTTGCCCTCAGTCGGCCTGAATTCCAAAGTCTTGGGTCCTGCGTCAGCTGCTGTTGCCCCTTCTCTGATGTCAGGTCGTCAGGGGTATAAAAGATGCAGCCAACGCCATTTTCTTTAGTTTTTCTTGCCCCAGATGTCAGGTGCCCCCTAAAAGGGTAGCCAAAATGTATACATACATATATATATATATATATATATATATATATATATATATATATATATAAATACATGCACCAATATAAACTTTAAGATAGGTTCCATCAGAAGAAAGGGGGATGGCGGGTGGGTAACCTGGACTGCAACAGTGAATACACTCAAACATCTACATTTATGGTAAGTGTACACAACTGCACTATGTTCTTCATGTTTCACTGTTGCAGTCATTACATTTGGGTAGAGTCCCAAAGCTAAGGATGGGAGGCTGGAGCTAAACAGCAGTAGGAGTGGCTATGAGGCCCTGCAGAACTGCAGTGCAAAGCTGCCCGGGATTTGGAGTGGCAGATGATAGTGCTTTGTAAAGGTGTGCACTGAACTCCAAGTAGTAGCCTCTAAAATGTCCTTGGTTGGTACTCCCCTGAGAAAGGCTGCTGAAGTGGCTACAGCTCTGGTTGAATGTGGCCTAATGCCCTTAGGCACTGGCTTGCCATGGTGTAAGTAGCAGAAACGAATGCAGTGGCCTATCCACTTTGAAATAGTCTGCTTTGAGATAGACTTTCCTTATGATCCTGCAGCATATGCCACTAGTAACTGCTCTGTCTTTCTGAAAACTGTGGTTCTGTCCAAGTAGAAACTAAGTTGTCTGTGTACGTCCAAAGAATGTAGAATTCTCTCCCCCTTGTTCTGTGGTTTTCGACAAAAAGTTGGCAGATGAATAGTTTGGTTAAGAGCCACACTGGACACCACCTTAGGCATAAATGTTGGGTTTGTCCTCTGAGAGACCCTGTCTGGATAAAAAATGATAAAAAGGTTCCACAGCCATGAGTGCCTGTAGCTCTGAAACTTGTCTTGCAGAAGTTATTGCTAGGAGCAGAGCTGTTTTCCAAGATAAAAACTTTATATCAGCAGTAGCAGCTGGCTCAAAAGGAGGCAGGGTGAGTTTTTCCAAGACATAGCTGAGGTCCCATACAGGCATTGGTGATCTCCTTGGAGGCCTTTAATTCTTGGCACCTCTGAGGTACTGTTTTAATAAGGGATGAGAATAGATTGGTGCCTCTGTATTGTAATCAGCCGAAATGGCAGAGGCATGAATTTTAATAGATGAAAAAGATAGGCCTTTGTCCAGCATCTCAGTCAAGTATTGCAAAATCTGAGGAATATTTGGCACAGCTGTATCAGTTCTTTGTGCCTGGTTCCAAGCACAGAATCTCTTCCATTTTCCAGCATAAGATTTTCTAGTACTAGGCCTTCTGGCCTCCAAAATGACATCCATCACAGCTTTACTGAGAGGTGTGTTTTGTATGACTACATTATCCGCCAAGCTGCCAGGTTTAAAGTCCCGAGTTGGCTGTGCAGGATCTGATTGTTTTGCTGGGACAGTAGATGAGGTATTTGAGGTAAGGTCCAAGCTGGGCATTGAGACAAGTTCTTTAGGATTGGAAACCAGTACTGGCGGGGCCAGTCTGGGGCAATCAGTATCATTTTTGGCTTCTCCTGTATGACCTTTAGGAGTACGTTGGGGAGGAGAGGCAGTGGGGGGAAGGCATATACTGATAGGTTTTTCCAGCTGAAATATAGAGCGTCCACTTTCCATGCTTGTCTGTGATAAGTCCTTGTGTAGAATCTTTTTAGTTGGTGGTTGTGAGGGGAGGCAAACAGATTTATGTCCGGGCATCCCCATTTCCTTGTTATCATGCTGAAGACTTGTGGATCCAGCTGCCACTGGTGGGGGTCAATGAGGTTTCTGCTTAGTTCATCTGCCAGAGTATTTTTCCTTCCTGGCAGGAATTGTGCCTGCAGATGTACTTGGTAAGTTAATGCTGTATCCCACAAAGTCATGGCTAGTCTGCAAAGGGGGTAAGAATGTGTATCCCCCTGCTTGTTCATATACCACATGACCGTGGTGTTGTCTGTCCTTATCAGTAGTTGTCCCGGATGAAGTAAGTCCTTGAAGGCTGTCAGGGCATTCTGAACAGCTAGCATTTTTTTATGATTGATATGTAGTTGCATTTGGGATGAGGACCATGTGCCCTGAATGCATCTTCCTGCCATGTGGGCCCCCCAGGCATAATCTGATGCATCCGTTGTTAGTGTCTGCCTGGCTGGGGATAATGTGAATGGCTGTCCCTTGTTTTGGTGACAAGCCTTTGCCCACCATCGAAACTCCTGTTGTAGGCAGGGAATGAGAGTAATCATTGTTTCCAGGCTGTGGCAATGCCGAGTCCAAACACTTTTTAGGTACCATTGAAGTTTCCTCATATGCAGTCTTGTATATGGAATTAGTAGGATGCAGGATGCCATGAAGCCCAAAGCCTGCAGAATTTGTCTTGCAGATAAGTGGGCCTCTGTTGCCAACATTTTGAAATAGGTAGTCAGTTGCCTTTGTTTGTCTGGTGTGAGATAAGCCATCTAGTTAGTTGTATTTAAGCTTGCACCCAGGAATATTATCTCTTGAGAGGGTACTAGTTTTGATTTATTTTCGTTGACTGTGTACCCTAGGCACGTTAGAAGTCTTTTCACAAACGCCAGATGCTGTAGAAGAATGTCCTTGTTCTCTGCTTGAATTAGACAGTCGTCCAAGTAAGGATATATTTGTACTCCTCTTTGTCTGCAGAATGCAATTACTGGTGCCAGGCACTTTGTAAAGACCCTGGGCGCAGTAGGCAAGCAAAAGGGCAGTGCAGAGAATTGGTAATGCATTGAGCCTGCCTTGAATCTGAGGTATCTTCTGCATAACTGACTGAATGGGACCTGCAGGTATGCCTCTTTTAGGTCTAGTCACCAGCCAAGCGTTTTGTCCAGCATAGGCAGAAGCTGCTGCAAAGTCATCATCTTGAATTTTGGTATATCCAGGAATGTGTTTAAAGTAGATAGGTCCAGTAGTGGTCTCCAGGTCTTGTCCTTTCTGGGTACCAAGAATAGTCTTGAGTAAAATCCTTGTCCCTGCTCTTGTTCTGGTACTTGTTGAATGGCCCTCATGTCGATGAGGGATGAGACTTGTTTTTGTGCCTCTGCCCTTGATTTGTTGGCAGATCTGGCCAGCCTTTTGCCTTTGGCAGGGTATGGAAATGGAACTTGTACCCTTGTGACACGATATTTAGAACCCACTTGTCCTGGGTTATAATGTGCCAATTTTGAGGAAAAAGTGCTAATTTTCCCCCTAAGGGGGCAGCCAGGAGATAAGTGCTTGGTGCAGGCAGGGGGAAGTCATTGGGACTGTTTTCTGTATGGTTGTGATTTGTCTTCTCCAACTTTGGAGGTAGAAGACCTGGTAATGCATTGAGCCTGTCTTGAATCTGAGGTATCTTCTGCATAACTGACTGAATGGGACCTGCAGGTATGCCTCTTTTAGGTCTAGTCACCAGCCAAGCGTTTTGTCCAGCATAGGCAGAAGCTGCTGCAAAGTCATCATCTTGAATTTTGGTATATCCAGGAATGTGTTTAAAGTAGATAGGTCCAGTAGTGGTCTCCAGGTCTTGTCCTTTCTGGGTACCAAGAATAGTCTTGAGTAAAATCCTTGTCCCTGCTCTTGTTCTGGTACTTGTTGAATGGCCCTCATGTCGATGAGGGATGAGACTTGTTTTTGTGCCTCTGCCCTTGATTTGTTGGCAGATCTGGCCAGCCTTTTGCCTTTGGCAGGGTATGGAAATGGAACTTGTACCCTTGTGACACGATATTTAGAACCCACTTGTCCTGGGTTATAATGTGCCAATTTTGAGAAAAAAGTGCTAATTTTCCCCCTAAGGGGGCTGCCAGGAGATAAGTGCTTGGTGCAGGCAGGGGGAAGTCATTGGGACTGCTTTCTGTATGGTTGTGATTTGTCTTCTCCAACTTTGGAGGTAGAAGCACCCCATTGCTTTGACCTGTAGGAGCCTTGCACCTGGGATCTGCCTCCAGGGCGTCTGGATCTGCCCCTTTGAGGTCTGTCTGACACAGGAAAGGACCAATTCTTTGTAGGCCAGTGTCTACTAAACCTATGTGGCTGTACTTGTAAAAAATCTTTGACAGTTTGCATAGATTTAGCTTTGTCCTCCATTTTCTTTAACACCTCCTCTGCCTTAACACCAAACAAAGTATCATGCTGTAAAGGTGCATCTAATAATTTAACTTTGACATGATCAGGCAGATTTTGTTCTTTTAACCAAGCATGCCTCCTAATTACAGAACCCGTAACTGCGGCCCTGTAGGAGGCCTCCAAAGAATCAAAACCACATTGCAAAGTATGCTTTCCAACTTGTTCAGCTGCATGCAATAAATCCTGCATTTCCTTGTTTTCTGCACAGTCAGAGTTTAATAACATTTTCTGTTTAAGCAATCCCATGACATGTTGCTGATATCTGAGCATATGAAACTGACAGTTTAAGGCCCTTATAGCCAACATTGCAGATGTGTAAACCTTTTTCCCCATCTATCCAGTGCCCTAGAATCTCTGTCAGAGGGGGTAGGGTTTTTTGCAGCGGAAGCCATAACTCCTTTGGGACCCTGTGAAATAGTTTCCAGGACTGCAGCAGGGTTTTTAAAAAGGAATTTATGAGAGTCAGGAACCCTGTAATATCTGTCAGTCTTAACAGGAGCTGGAGGTAAGGAGTCAGGGGTAAGACTAGACTCCGATAACACATCATCTACAATATCTAACACAGGTGGAATGGCTAGTAGCCTGTGTTGAGGTAGTAACAGGAAATCCCTGAGCCTCTTTTTAGATTCTGAAAAATCTTGGCTCTCCCAGTGGAAATGCTCCCTCATGGTATGCAAGGTTTCCCTGGAGGAGAAGCTGAAGGTACAGATTCTTCAGCATCAGAATCCTCATAGGGGGGAACAGAATATTCCTGATCAAAAGAGGAATCAGAAGAAATAGAAACCTGATCTGAAGATTCATAGTCCGTCTCTTGCCTAGGCCTCTTATCAGGAGGGGGAAGGGAACCCCTGATCAAGGTAATTAAGTCTTCGGCCATTTTGAGCATCTGTTTTTTGGGCATAGAGGCCTGTCCACGTGGCTCTTGAGTTTCTTTGCTTTAGAAGGTGCTTTAGTCTTTGCCTTTGACGCTGAGGTTGGTTTAATGTAAAGATCTTTAGGTCTGAATACACCCTCAGAAGCCAGTGCCTGCTCAGCAGCTCCGGACCCATCTGAAGGAATAGTATCCGAGACTCCAATACCTTGAGTTTCCAGCGGCATGGCCGACTCCACGTGGGAGTCGGTAACGGCCTGTGACTCTAAAGTAGCAGGCGGCAGGGGCTGCGAAAGTGCCTCACTGAGAACTGGTGAACTGGCGACTGGCTTAAGAGAAGCTCCGTCGTTGGTTTTGGGCCTCGGTTGTCTGTCTCTCTCCTTTTCTTTGCATTTTTTGTGAACTCCGGTAGTCGGATGGCTATCTGACAATATTTCTGGATAATTAAACCGGCGTCCAAAATAGTTTAAAGCAAAATCATACTGATGCTTAATAGTGCGTTGGTTAAATCTAGCACAAAACCGACAACCAGAAACATTGTGATCAGGGCCTAGGCAAGGAATACAGTAAGAATGAAAGTCCTTATGAGGTATTTGCTTTCCACAAGAAATACAATTATTTACTTTTTCTTACATTTGTCTGGAGCAAGAAAAAAGTTTCCCCAACGGGGTACTTAGCTTTATTGAAGACTTCAGATCTGAAACTCGAACACGAAAATCTCAGGAGTCGGCCGACCAGCACTTGCGAACTGCTTCTGCTTTGGGCACCGTGTGGCAAGAAAGACTAAAGAAGATGGCATCGGCCGCATCTTTTATACCCCTGATGACCTGACGTCAGGGAAGGGGCGACAGCAGCCGACGTAGGACCCAAGACTTTGGAATTCAGGCCGACTGAGGGCAACCTGCCAGCAGGATTACCCAAATGTAATGACTGCAACAGTGAAACACGAAGAACATCTGTCTCTGCTCCAGTTTGTGCTTCAGTGCTCTTATATTCTGTTTATCATTTGCCTGCTTAAAGTTGCATTCTGTGTCTGTCCCATCCCCACTAACACGCTGATCTAAAGTTTCTAAAAGAGCTCCAATATTGGCTTTATTAGATTGTAGCTAGCCTGCCTGTTCTTTTTTTCCAGGCCTCCCACCCTTTTGTTGTGATGGTTTTACAAGGCTTTGCTTCTGGGCTCCACCCCTTATGGTAATCTGATTTCCAAGGTCCCTCCCTTCCCTCTTTCATTGCTATTGTTTGCTGTATAAGCTATTTATGGACTCTTCCCAGTCTCTGACTTACATAGATCCATGATACTAAGCACCCTCCCAGCAAACCAGTGTGGTTTTTGAGTAAAACTCCATTACTACAAATTGTCTCCTGCTCATTTCCTAGAGCTCAGCAAAGACTGGAGTCATAGCCAGAGTTCCAGAAGTGTTCTACTTGCATCCAGTACCATCCAAGCAAAGTCAAGTACATTTGATTGCTAAATAGCACTTGTTTAAGTTATTCTGTGTGATCACTACTGCTTTCTGTTTTTATGTGTACATTTCACTGTATTTTTTTGTAAAAAAAAAAAATGCTCTTCCTGTCACTATTACTGTTGTAAGACTGTCTCTTGACATTTTCAATGGATTTCCAGCTAGCTGATTAATTGCTTTATGGTGGCATTGCACTTGTGGGTCTCTTCTACTGTGTTCTTACATTTGGAGGATTGGGTTTATTCATCTTGTGGCAGGAGGTGTTTGCCTGGTCTATCTGAGTCGGGAAAGAGCCAAAGGGACTCATAGTGTAGTCATTTTATTGGCCAGCTGGCTCATTATTTTGTTTTCTGTTTTTTTTTTCTGTGCTGCTATATATTCTGCATGACTGTGTGGGTTAGTAGTGCCCTGTATAGAAACAAACACAAAGAACGCACATTTTCCCCATAGAAAGGTACATAAAACTGTATCCTGTAAAGCAGCAATATAGACTAAATACCTTTTGCCTTAGAGCAGCTAGATAGGTGTTTAGTGGCAATACCTACAGATTTAGTAGAATTCAGTACTCTACAAACATTAAAGTTAGTAGAATTTAGTGCTGTTTAGCATAATCTGTCCCAATAAAGCACCCTTATTAGTTTTCACCAAAAAAACCCTTAATAGCCTTCTAACCCCAATATGCTACCCCTTGTAGTTCACCAATCAAAGGACTGGGCAGTACGGGTATGCAATTTCCTAGCTTTTCTGTAGCCACCTTGCTGGATATCAGCAACTTGAGACAATGTAGCAGTTGTTTCATGTTTACCAACAACCTCTTAATCCTAAAAACAAGCAGACATTGTATGCAAGATTTGGACTTACACAATGACACTGGAGGCTATACTCTCGTATGCAAGCACAGAACAGGTTGAAACCACACACGACACCCAGCTCAATAGCACAAAACACAAAAGCAGATTAAAGTATGCTGAGGCACTCTTCCTAAACAACAAAGATCACGTAAACTGCCCACTGTCAATGCTATGTCTCAGCAAGCCCTAAGGCACTCAGAAAAAAACGCCTAAAACCACACGTAATGTCACTCTCAGTGGAGTCCCAAATACTAAGTCCTAAGGCAAGCAAACACATTTTCACAGAACTCTCATCATAGGAGTTGACATTTTAAGATATACTGATGCCCCTCTAACTAGGCTGAACAAGAAGAAGATAGCTGTTCATTTATCTGTAGCCAGAACCACCAAGTCACACAAGCACTCAAGTCATTATACCACAGGTACCAGTATGATTCCATCATAGTCCATTTATGTGCAAATGACCTGAGATGTACCTCCCTAGACTATATGAAGACGGATATTATGGAGATGTCAGACTATGCGTCTCAGGTTGGTGTGCACCTAGCACTGAACAGCATATTTCCATCACCGAGGTTGATCCACAATATGAGCACAAAATTATTAAGTTCAAAAAGTGGCTGTCTTTCTGGTGTCATTCTAAGGAGGTCGAATATTTGTCAGCTTGGGAGGACATGGTTAGCAGGCCATGTTGCTTTGCCAAGTATGGTCTGCACCCTTACCCTCTAGGATTTTGAATAATGGTTAAAACTGTATCCGCCCCATGGGTCTATATTAAGCGATAGAATGTTAGTCATTCGAATAACAAAACATCGATCACCAAATGTCGAAGACCCAAAACCGCGAACGGCAGTTTCCACTCAGAGAAACAAGTCATTTGGCCGAACGTGCCCTGTTTTCAATGTGAAGTGATCTCGGAATTGGTATATTTTAGTTAGGGGGGGGTGTTGGGTGAAGCCCCCCCACTTCATTTGTGTTTACTGTTTTTCTTTTCTTTTCTTTTCTTTTTTTTTTTATGTAGGACAACGGCATTGTTTCCCTGAGTGGAAACTGCCGTTCGCGGTTTTGGGTCTTTGACGTTTAGTGATCGACATTTAGTTATTTGATTAACTAAACATTTGATCATGTAATATAGACCCCGTCCCCATAGTGCCTTTTTTTAGGCAACACCAAACTGACAAACCTACCAACATAGCAAAATCAACTCACCTGAACCTCAAGGTGTTGCTGCTCAATGCCACAGGCTTAAATAAAAAACTACACTCCCTCCCAGCCCTCCTCACACTTGAGAACACAGGCATCTCTACAGTCACCGACACATGCTTTAAAGTGACAGAGAGTACCCCAGAAGTGCAAGGCTTCAGTGCCTCCCACATTTTTAGACCAGCAGCTGCACAGACAGGGGCTAAAGTCGGAGGTGTCTAAATATACATCAATAACAAGCACACCTCTAGGGTGGTCAAACAGGATAATGTGCTGGAGTTACTCCATGTGCAGATCACCTTAGAGAAAATCATGTACCATATCCTAGTCAGCTATAGGTTACCTTCCATGTTCCAAGAAGCTCACAATGTATATTGGACCTACTGACAGCACTTACCATCTAACCTGACACCATACTCACAGGAGATGTTAATTAACCCTCTATAAACTGGGAATCCTACGTGGCCTCAAATCTACAGGTACACAAATTTCTGGACTTCATAAATATGAACAACCTTGACCAAGTAGTGAATATGTCAACTAGAGGTTCCAAAATATTGGACCTCATGCTCACAAATATGACAGAACGGTGCACCCCCATGTCTTGTCCTTCCTAGTAAGGTTCAAACATAAAGCTGTCTTCTTTGAAATCAAAATCAATTCCTTAACCCCATTAAAATGAGTAATAGTCAGAAACTATTCCAAGGCAAACTACATTTTATTAAGTGACAGTCTGTAAAAATTCAGTACCCCTTCAAACCCCAAGAGCACAGAAGCCTATGCTGAATTGTACTCAGAAACTCTGTACAAACATGACAATAGCTGCATTCTGGTGGCATCCAAAATTATACAGGATATACAACAAAAGGAAAACAAAATTATGGCAAAAATTTGGAAGGGTAATTCCCATACAGAAAAAAACTCTCTCATCAAACTAAACAGGCAACTAAGAGGGCTAATTAGGTCAAGTAAAGCCAACTTAATGGTTAAGATAGACTTCCATGTGAAATATAACAATAAGGCTTTCTTCAACTATGTCATAAACCTCAAGGGAAGCACACAGCAATGTGCTGAACCGGTGTGTAATGGTGCCACATTCACTGAGCTTTGAGACAGAGCAAACCTGTTACTGGACAAATTCAGTTCTAGCTTTACCCCTCTCACCCCTAACCATCCCCTCAAAATTCCACTCAAACATAACCCCTCCAACTATAACTAGGGAGTACATACTGGCTGCACTCACTAAAGCCAAGAACATGGCCTTAATGGGCCCCAATAACATCCCAGGTTGCATCCTGAATAGGTCTAAAACACAACTTATTAGGACCCCTGCAGTCATTCCTTAACTATAGTCTTAAAAGAGTCTTTGTGCCACGTGAATGGAGGGCTGCAATGATCATTCTCCTTCATGAGGGAGGGCCTTCAACAGATCCTGGAAACTATAAGTCCATTAGTCTAACTAGTCTTATTTGCAAAGTCATGGAATGAATTATCATGGAAATTATCAACAAGGACATAGGACACCTCCAGACACTGGATTCATCCCAGTCCGGCTTTATCAAAGGAAAGTCAAGCTTACTGAATATAGTGGACCTCTTTGAAAAAGTCATTAAGACAATGGATGAGGGGAAAATGCTACATAATGCCTATAGGGTTAAAGTATGAGACAGATACAGTACCCCACTCAGTCATTGTCAACAAATGTAGAAAACTAGGTAAAACCCCCTTTATAGCATGGCAGACAGCTGGCTCACTGATAGGACCCAGGAGTTTAGAATCGGCGAGATAACCTCCACAAACAGGCCAGACAGCAGTGGAGTACCCCAGAGCTGTGAGCGAGGCCTACTCCTCTTTGGCATCTACTTCTTGAGTGTGTCAAAGCCAATGTCAAAGGCCTCTGATTAACCAAGTTCACAGATGACTGCAAGCTTGAAGCAGTCACTGAATCCCCCCCCAAGATGATAATACCCTTCAGGACGGTCTAACACAGACAAACACCTGGTGCCAAAGTCATGGCTTAAAACTCAATACCAAAAATACATTATATTACCTTTGGAAAAATTGGCCACCCAAGGTAACTACATCATCAATTAAACACCCCTAAATGTTGAATCACTAGTCAGAAATCTGGGTACTCGTGTAAATAGTAATCCAGCCTTTGACTAACATGTGTCCAAGGTGGTAAGACAATCCTTCTATGTTGCTCAACTTATAAGCAAGGTCATGGATCTAGGTCCAGAGAGGTCATCACACCACACCCTCATCACACTCATCATAGAGTATAATGCCCCTTTGACCAGACACAAGCAGCAACTGGAATGTCCACAAAGGTTCCTTACAAAAGAATACAGGGAGTAAACACAATGTCTTATGCTGATCATCTCAAAGCCCTGTCTGTTTAATCAGTATGTACAGACTTCTGAGAGGTTATCTTTGCCTGGCATACAATGCACCCTGGACCCTGTTTTGATTAACCTTTTGCACATCTGAAAAACAAACAGCATCAGAACTACTATAGTAAAAGACCTAAATTTTGCTTGCAACATAAATAGGACATGATGGATAGACAGATATGTTTCTCAGAGAATTCCAATTCTCTGGAAAAGGCTTCCCATACATGTGAAGAAGAATTCTTCCCTAACGCTATTTAAGCACAACTTGGACCAATGCATGGGTAATCAGAAATGTACCCCTGGTCTGGCACATATGTCTCTGATGGACAGAGGCAGTCAGTAATTTGTGGGTCACATCTGGGTTATACTGCTAGACTTATAAGGGCCCTAGTGGCCCTTGGCTTGGTATACACCCATGAACCTATCTACAACTTTTTATGACTCCAAATTTGATCATTTTATGGCAATTTTTGTCCGATTTTATACTCTCCCTCTCTTTATTGATCCGTGCCCCTCTTGGGGCATTTCAGTTGGTTTTCATATACTGCAAATAACTGGCTGTTGTACTTGATATCCATTTCTTGTTTAGAAACATAGCACACTCTAACACAGGTAAGTGAGCTGCATGTGAGCTTTTACCACCTGTGTGGAATTGTCTGACATGTTGTGAAAAGCCCACTACCCCACATAGCAGGTGATGCTGTTAGCAGAAGGCAGTGCATAACAGACCCTGAATAATACCTTAGTGGTTAGCTTATGTTGTTTTGCTCCTTCAAGTTTGTGATGTAAGCTGGAGCCTCTCTCTCCAGGCCTCCATTGAAAACAGATACCCAATGAACACAGTTGGACTTTCCTGTTAAACAAACAAATAAATAAATAGATATATAAATAAATAAAATGTATAGTGTGGTAGAAAATAACCATAGAAAATAGTTTTTGGCTAAGCTTTCTAGATAGGTATAATGTTGACCATTTTAGATGGGTCATTATGTGTCTGGCAGTTAGCTCAGATGGTTAAGGTTGTGAGGTGTAGTTTCTATGGTACTGAGTTTAGTTCCTGCAGCCCTCATTTGCCTACTATGTGATTTTGAAAAAGACACTTAACCAGATAGTGCTCCCTAGCTGTCCCTGAAAAGGGACTTTGTGTCCCGTGGGCCTAATTGGTTAACAAATAGATATTACTATTATCATCATCATTTTTATACTAGGTGGGCTTTCTGCATCTGATCTGATGACAGTCACAAAACACTGTTTTGATGGTCAAAATATTTTTTGTTTTGTTTATTTCTACATTTTACTGTCAATGAAGAATTGCATTTCATAATGTATGAGTGTAGAAAATAGTTCTCTTTTTAGATATTAGCAGAAACTATTAATCACAAGGGTATTTTTTTCAGACTACACTCACAGGAGATCTTCCCACCTAAAAGTGACTGCCATCTCAGGCATGAGACCTTTGTTTAAAATATCTTCCAGAGCACGGAACCTCAGATGTGCAGTAGCCCCCCTCCCCAGTCTTACATTTCAGTGTTTGTACAGGAATTGGTACAAGAACGTGGATGAATATGGATCCAAACATTTGGAGGAGGAAATTAACCCATATTTCTGTGGTCTTTCTTGTATTAAAAGTAAACATGTGGCCTCTGAGATGCTGACACTACCATAGTAATAGTTACAGTTACAAACTATAATGTGCATTATATTATTTTTTATTTATACATGCTGTGGTACTTATGTAGAGTAGTTTTTCTGTATTGTTTTGCATCTTTTGAATACTCTGAGGTATTTTCATTGAAGTGCACAGTGACAGGCATAAAGAGGGAAGTGTGTTGCAGGTACTTAGGCTGCAAAGTTGAAGACACCTGTGCAAAGTCAACAGTTTCCCAGTGCTGATGCTGTGCAACTAAATATTGAAGCTTTTCTGTAACCAATAAAAAGAAGGAATGGTTTTATGTAGTTTACCTGTCAGAAACTTGACAATAAAATGAATGCAAACAACTATATCACACAACAGTAGCACCATTTTCATGTTTCACATCCTGCAATATATATATAAAAAAATCCTGGAGTGGGTGTACAGTAATGTACTGTAAGGCCAATAAACCTTTATATAAGAGTAAACAATCAGAGTGTCAAAGCAAAAGTTACAAAAAATGGTAATAAAACCAAGTCTTGTTTTTTATACACAATAAGCCCTCTTAAGTTGATGAAAATCTTACCTTATCAACAATGTCCCTTTTAATTTTAATGTATTGTGATTGATTAAAAACATGAATTTTGAGAAATGGCTGTATATTACATCTTACTGCAGTTAACTCATCTTTTCTTATTGTGTGTGAGACTCTGTATAGCTAAAAGGCAACATTTTTTACAGTATATATAAACTCTGTATTTTATACAGTTATTTCAAGGTAGTTTCATGAGAGTTTGCACTTGTTCTGTCTGTGTTCTAGCACCCACATCAAAAACTACATTGTACACAGGATACAGGAATAACATTTCTTCCATAATCATAATGGAATGCTAGTTTAGGGTGTCAGAGACCCCCTCAGTTCTAACAGCATTCAAGTAGGCACTGATGTTTAGAAAGCAATGGTTGTAAAGTCTTACCTATATCTCTACTTCTGTACTAGTTGTCTGAAAAAGACAGGTCCTTACACACCATAATACTTAGATTCTGAATGAAAGTATTTTTAATACAAGCCAATGATGAATAAAAATATTTAGCCTTATATTTCTACCTTGCACATGGTAAGGAGTCTCACAGTGTCTCACTATCCCTACAACTTTACTTGGCATAGTCCTGTTACATACAACCCCATGGTAATTAATAAAATACAGTGTTTAAAAGAATGAAAACAAAAACGTTTTCATTATACATGCTAGTCCCTTGTTTACAATATGTATACCACAACACTTTCACAGGCCTGTCATATTGCTTTTTTTGGGTTCAAGGTCCCATAGTATCTGCAAAAGATCAGCACATCTAAATTAAAGAACACTTTGATGTAGAGCAATTAGTTGAATAAAAATATAACTAAAATGAAGTTATTTTCAAGGTACAAAAATACATGAAACTGTGTGTGTGTGTGTGTGTGTGTGTGTGTGTGTGTGCGTGTGTGTGTGTGTGTGTGTGTGTGTGTGGATGAGAGAAAGGGAAGGCCTGTCTATGGATTTTGATAAAAACTCCTTGTCTAATCTACTAGTTTCTGATGTCAGTAAGCTGTCGTTTTGAACTGTTTATAAAAGAAATGGTCAGGATGGTCAGTCTCCCTATGCCTAAAAATGGGAGGTAACATCTACATTCGTATGCTGCTCTTTTTTATCTGGAAAAAGCTACACTTTTATAAAAATGGATGACTCCCTTGACATACAGAGTTCAAAAGATGGCTTTCAAAAACAGGTAGAAAACCCAGAAGGCCTGTAAAATCAGTGAGTAAACTTTTTTTTATGACTCATGCAACATTTTCTTTCATATGTTCATTCTTTAAAACAAGATTTAAATGTGTGCAGTGCCCTACACGCGCACGCACGCACGCACACACACACACACACACACACACACACACACACACACACACACATCTCTGTAAACATCTACTTAGCTAACTATATATATGGATCTACTTCTAAATTTCAAAGTTTCAAAACTTTGAATTTCTTATGACAGAGACCGTAAAATCGAAGTTTTGAAACTTTGAACCATTTAAATGGAGATCACTGTACAAAATGGAACTGTATATATAATGTTTTCCTCCCTGTAGTGCGATCTTGGAGTTGGTATATTTAATTAGCAGGGGGTGCTTTTTTTATTTAATATAAGAAATTCGAAGTTATAAAACTTCAAAATTTAGAAGCAGACCCATATGTATGTATGTGTGTGTGTGTGTGTGTGTGTGTGTGTGTGTGTGTGTGTGTGTGTATATATATATATATATATATATATATATATATATATATATATATATGTACATATAGCAGAGTTAGTATATACAATTAGCAGAGAGGGGGGTGTAAGGGACACAGCTTCAATATGAAGGGGGGGGCAGAAAGGCTTACCCCCTGCAAAAAACAATATATTTTTTTTTATGTTTTTTTTATTTGGTAACCCAGCCACTGGGGATGCACAAGCCAGTGCATTTCTTTGTGCTGGTCCCAAGCCCGAATAAATGGGGAGGGTTGCGTCAGGAAGGGCATCCGGCGTAAAACTTCACCAAATCATTTCATGCAGTCACAAGTAAATATTTCCATACCGGATCAGCCGAGGCCTGGGTTAACAACGACCGCCACCAGTACTGTTAGCCAACAGGGTGCTGGCGGAAATTGGGCTACTGTTGGCCAAAGGAGGAGAAGAGGCGGAAGGCATGGCTGAAGGCAGGAAGAGAGGAGAAAGGCTAGGACTGTGGTAGTGAGGGTCAGAACTTTGAATGTTGGCAGTATGACTGGTATAGGGAGAGAGCTAGCTGATATGATGGACAGAAGGAAGGTTGGTATATTGTATGTGTAAGAGACCAGATGGAAGGGGAGTAAGGCTAGGTGTATCGGAGGTGGGTTCAAATTGTTTTATCATGGTGTGGATGGGAGGAGAAATGGCGTAGAAGTTATTCTGAAGGAACAGTATGCGAAGAGTGTTTTGGAGATGAAAACAGTGTCGGATAGAGTGATGTTTATGAAGCTAGAAATTGATGGTGTAATGATGAATGTTGTTAGTGCATATGCTCCACAAGTTGGGTGTGCAATGGATGAGAAAGAAACATTTTGGAGTGAATTGGATGAATTGGTGATGACTGTACCCAAGGGTGACAGAGTGGTGATTGGAGCAGATTTCAATGGGCATGTTGGTGAAGGGAACAGAGGGGATGAGGAAGTGATGGGTAGGTATGGTGTTAAACAAAGGAATGCAGAAGGTCAGATGGTAGTGGATTTTGCAAAAAGGATGCACATGGCTGTGGTTAATACGTATTTTAACAAGAGGGAGGGGCACAGGGTGACATACAAGAGTGGAGGAAGATGCCCACAGGTGGATTATATCTTATGTAGGAGGGCCAGTCTGAAGGTGACTGGAGACTGTAAAGTGGTGACCGGAGAAAGTGTAGGTAGCATAGGATGGTGGTTTGTAGGATGACGTTGGTGATCAAGAAGAGGAGAAGGAGTGTGAGGGCACCACCAAGGATCAAATGGTGGAAATTGGAAAAAGGGTAATTGTGAGGTGGAGTTTAGGGATGAGTTAAGACAGGCACTGGGTGGCAGTGAAGAGTTACCAAATAGCTGGGTAACTACAGCAGAGCTAGTAGAGGAGATGGCTAGAAAGGTGCTTGGTATCACATTGGGACAGAGGAAGGATGACAAGGAGACATGGTGGTGGAATGAGGAAGTACAGGTGAGTATACAGGCAAAGAGGTTGGCAAAGAAGAAGTGGGATTGTCAGAGAGATGAAGAAAGTAGACAGGAGTATAAGGAGATGAGGTACATGGCAAAGAGAGAGGTGGCAAAGGCTAAGGATAAGGCATATGAAGAGTTGTATGAAAAGTTGGACACTAAGGAGGGAGAAAAGGACCTGTACCAATTGGCTAGACAGAGGGACCGAGCTAGGAAAGATATGCAGCAGGTAAAGGTGATAAAGGATAATGAGGGAAACATACTCACAAGTGAGGAGAGTGTGTTGAGGAGATGGAAAGAGTACTTTGAGGGGTTGATGAATGAAGAGGATGAGAGGGACAGAAGGTTGGATGATCTAGGGATAGTGAATCATGAAGTACAATGGATTAGCAAGGAGGAAGTAAGGATAGCTATGAAGAGGATGAAGAATGGAAAGACTGTTGGTCCAGATGACATACCTGTGGAAGCATGGAGGTGTTTAGGTGAAATGGCAGTGGAGTTTTTAACCAGATTGTTTAATGAAATCTTAGAAAGTGAGAGGATGCCTGAAGAATGGAGAAAAAGTGTTTTGGTACCGATTTTTAAGAATAAGGGTGATGTGCAGAGCTGTAGTAGCTACAGATGGATTAAATTGATCAGTCACAGCATGAAGCTATGGGAAAGAGTAGTGGAAGCTAGGTTAAGAAGGGACATGATGATTAGTTATCAGCAGTTTGGTTTCATGCTGAGAAAGAGCACTACAGATGCGATGTTTGCTCTGAGAGTGTTGATGGAGAAGTACAGAGAATGTCAGAAGGAGTTGTATTGTGTTTTTGTAGACTTAGAAAAAGCATATAACAGGGTGCCTAGAGAGGAGTTGTGGTATTGTATGAGGAAGTCAGGAGTGTCAGAGAAGTATGTAAGAGTGGTACAGGATATGTATAAGGGCAGTGTGACAGCGGTGAGGTCTGCGGTGGGAATGATGGATGCGTTTAAGGTGGAGGTGGGGTTACATCAAGGATCAGCTCTGAGCCCTTTCTTATTTGCAATGGTGATGGGCAGGTTGACAGACGAGATCAGACAGGAGTCCCCGTGGACTATGATGTTTGCAGATGACATTGTGATCTGTAGTGAGAGTAGGGAACAGGTGGAGGAGACCCTGGAGAGGTGAAGATATGCTCTAGACAGAAGAGGAATGAAGGTCAGCAGGACTAAGACAGAATATATGTGTGTGAATGAGAGGGAGGATAGAGGAATGGTGAGGATCCAAGGAGTAGAGGTGGCGGAGGTGGATGAGTTTAAATACTTGGGGTCAACAGTTCAGAGTAACGGTGAGTGTGGAAGAGAGGTGAAGAAGAGAGTACAGGCAGGATTGATTTGTGACAGACGAGTACCTGTAAGAGTGAATGGGAAAGTCTACAAGAGGGCAGTGAGACCAGCTATGTTATATGGGTTGGAGACAGTGGCATTGACAAAAAGGCAGGAGTTTGAGCTGGATGTTGCAGAGTTAAAGATGTTAAGATTTGCACTGGGTGTGACGAGGTTGGACAGGATTAGGAATAAGTATATTAGAGGGTCAGCACAGGTTGGAAGGTTTGGAGACAAAGCCAGAGAGGCAAGATTACGTTCGTTTGGACATGTGCTGAGGAGGGATGCTGGGTATATTGGGAAAAAGATGCTAAGGATGAAGCTACCAGGTAATAGGAAAAGCGGAAGGCCTAAGATAAGGTTTATGGATGTGGTAAGAGAGGACATGCAGGTGGCTGGTGTGACAGAGCAAGATGCAGAGGAAAGGAAGAAATGGAAACAGGTGATCCGCTGTGGCGACCCCTGACAGGAACAGCCGAAAGAAGATGATGATGTTTTTTTTATTTGGTATGTGCCGAGATACTTGGTTGCGTAGTAGAGTATCAATGATTTTTGTATTGATCTTAATGTACATTTGGATCATTAGATATATTTGAATAGACACACATTTTATATATATATATATATATATATATATATATATATATATATATATATATATATATATATATAAACACTATGTGTGTGTGTGTGTGTGTATGTGTGTGCATATATATTTTGCTAGCAAGACGAACTGCACAATAGATACCATTTTTTTTAAGAAAATATTAGTTTAACACTTTCACAATACATACAGAGAAAGGAACAAATTAATCATCATATGATCAAGGTAATCTTATACAATTAACACATTAAGAGTCTTGGTATTTCAATAACAACATTTCAAAGCTATCTCAACAACTAAAAGTCTTACTATGATTTATAGATATTATTCTGATCACTTTTTCAGTTTTACATCGCATTGCTGTTAAGTTTACAAATTTTTTGGCCGCAAGAAATTAGTTTGATTTCCAGTTTTTTTTTCTAATAACTTTTCTAGCAACTGCCAAAAGACTCCAAAATATTTTTTGTTGTCTGGCTTTTACAGACTGGATAGTATCTTTTTAAGTGTGAAGACACTCGTGCTGTAAATGTCCCAAGATTTCAGAAAAATGATAACTACCAGAACAAACTGGGCTAGCAGCACAAGACTAATCTTCGACATAAGAGTGATAATTCTTATTCACAGACAAGGTAATGCTGCTCTGCACAACACCTTATTAGCATCTCATTACCATATCTCCAAATTAACAGTACCCTAGCTGTCTGCTCAAGTGTCCCCCCACTAGATCATGCATCATGGCTGCACAGGAACCTTCTAACACACAAAGACATATAGAGATGCACACATGCACACACACATACATGGATGGCTTCACTGTGCCTACCTGCAGTCACTCTCTATAAGCTACAGACCATTCACAGGACTGAATGGATGTATTCTGCCGAAAGACGGCATACACATTTTCCACCTAGTGACTGAAATAACACAGACATGTAACTGTCATGCTATTCCAGAACTAGCACCATTTCTGAGGAGAGCACGTGGCTAATTAGCATCAGCTGCACCCCACTCTAATGCATGTGCATGCATTTTCAATATTAACACCACTGCCCACATTACTACTAGTGCCTGTACACTGCTCTAGCAGGAGATCAGTGCTTGGGCATACTGCACTGCAAAAACCTGCCAAGTAAACTGATAAGCCTTTATGGAACCCAGGAAGTGAATAAACATTTTCAAAATGCATTACTAAGCAAATACACAGACTGCTTTAGTGTAAATATTCTCTAACTTTACTGGAGTTCACCATGTGCATGCATTTTAGTTTACTCTGTTAATACTTATGCACAGCACATATGCTAAGGTGTGGTCATACACCAGCTAAATTATCCAGGTAACTCACCAAATGGCTTATAAAATGCTCTTGGTTAGAAAAGAGGTACACAATAAACATATATTTCTTATTTAGTTTATTTGCTTTTGTTTATTGGAATATTGCCCATTTTCAGCAGAGGCCCAGGGAGAAAAGCTCCAGTAAACAGTTGATGTACAATGTTCCAAGGATTAAACAAACTTTAAAGAAAGATCTACAAATAATAGAATTTATTACAATGGAATAAACAGAGAACATCTCACAAATCTGTAAAATGTAGTAAGTTCTAATAAGTAGCATTGGTGTACATTACAGAACATCAGTGAAGCAGGAAGTTTATCAGTATAGATGTAACAAGTTTTTTTAATACTACTACTGTTAATATTGATCTATAATCTGAATTAAAATGCCTTCGAGTGATGATGTTTAATCTGACATATTCTAAGAGACAATTATTTACTTTTAGGATGCTGGCCAAAAGGACAAAGGATGTGACTCTATTGACAACTAAAAATCTCAGCAACCTCTGGAAAGTTAACACCACCAACTATTTCTGAGAAGACGCCACTTCCCTCAAGGTGCCTGTCAAAGTGATATCCCCCTAAGAATATACTATCAGTTCCACTACTTGAAGGCTCCCACTCTATCCTACCCAGGAAAGACACTAAAATCCCTCTACTGACAACTAAAAATCTCAGCAACCTCTGGAAAGTTAACATCACCAACTATTTCTGAGACGTCGCCATTTTCCTCAAGGTGCCTGTCGGAGTGATAGCAGCCCCCTAAGAATATACTATCAGTTCCACTACTTGAAGGCTCCCACTCTATCCTACCCAGGAAAGACACTAAAATCCCTCTACTGACAACTAAAAATCTCAGCAACCTCTGGAAAGTTAACACCACCAACTATTTCTGAGACGTCACCATTTTCCATAAGATGCCTGTCGGAGTGATATCCCCCTAAGAATATACTATCAGTGTATGTTGCCTAGCTATATTTTTTAATATCATTATTTTAAATGTAGTGAGGACATGTGCTTGGTAGTTTGCTCTGCCAGAGTGTGATAGCAGCTGACCGCAGACTGCTCCCATTGCCCAGCCCATACCTTAGTTTCTAATATTGCTATCTATTACTCCCTTAATTAAGTAACGTTTGCTGCCATTCCTACTATAGCCACTAGGTGGCACCCTACCAGGACAAGAGGGATACTTTGTAATTTTAAAATAAATTGTGTTAAACCTTTCTGTTTCAAGCTCTCCTATCCAGCTTCTATCCCTATCCCCTCCTAACTCACCCTTTATATCTTTACCCGACCATAGTACTGTTAGCAACTGCTGTCTACACTAGCAATCTACAGTAACACTTACCTGGTAGCAGAAATCCTCTATAGCTACAGATTGTTTTTTGTTCACTTGTGGCTTGTCCTTCATTTGGCTCTACCCGCTCCATTCGCCTTGCGGGCTCACTCCGCTCCCCTACCCTACCCCCAAATCCCACCCACCCACACTGCACCTGACCTTATACTTCCATAGCCACACCCCCAACCCTCCTCAACCAATTAGCCCACTCCATTTGCTATTTATCTATTAATAAGCTTGGTTCCTTCTTGTTAACCCTAAACTGCTCAACACCTGATATTCCCTCAAACAGCTCCACCACTCAACTGGTCTCTAATTTTTCTTCCAAATAGCTCTCTCCCCACCCCATACTCCTCACTATGTATAGTCACTCCTGGCCAACACACCAGAACTTTCTTCTCTTATCTATTGGGATTACATATCTACTGATATCTCATAGCCTAACTCACTATGAATAACTAACATTTGCTATTTTTCAAAACCCCCTAAGACAAACAAACCCTCTCTCTCCAATAACCTCTCTAACACATAGTAACATAGCATCCTCTTATCCTACCTTCTTCCACAGTTTCATAGGCTAACCCATATTAAATATCCCCAAATGAAAAAAGCAGACCCTTCTCTCGGTAAACTTGTAAAACTATCATTTAATCCTCATTACTGTTACATGGTGACATCCACCCAAACCCTGGTCCTAACCTTACCTCCCATAAAACTTCATCAGCCAATACTACCACTCCTCTCACCCTCCCAAAGAGCCGAAACTCTCTACTGATAGGTCACCTCAACATACGTAGTGTAAACAATAAAATTACCCAGCTACATGCCCTATTAGACACCTATTCCTTTGACATCTTATGCCTTACTGAAACTCGGTTTAAACCCTCAGCTAAAGACAATGACATTATCCCACCAGGTTATAACATTTTCAGACTTGACCGTCTTAATAAAAAGGGTGGTGGGGTAGCAATACTGTTCAAATCTGAATTGAAGGTCACATCTCTAGATATACACCATCACCTAATTATGCTGAAATTCTTACCTCTAAGCTCCAAATTAATTCAAATAAAGGTTTCTACATTCTTTACTCATATATCCCTCCAGGAAATAACATTAGCACTCTTGAAAATACCCTTAGCTGGCTTTCCAGGTCCCTACCTCAATAAACCATACTCCTTGGAGACTTTAATATTGACTGAAATGGCTGTACCTCTGCCAACCCTACTACTCATATAAATATCTTTGGCTTCCATCAAACCATTACCTTCCCTACCAGAACCCATAAACCTAGCAAGAAACAAACCACCTTAGATTGGATACTAGTAAATAGCAACCCCCTTGCCTATAAAACAGGTATACTCCCAGACAATATAAGTGACCATTCTCTTACTTTCATTTCTAGGCAAAAGACCCACATTCACAATCAAATAGCTTTCAGAACTACCACAAACAAGAAAAATCTCAACCAGTTAACTTCCAAGCTGAGCTCAAAGCTTGTAATTGGTCTCCTCTAAAATACCTACATATTGACGAAGCCATTTCATTCTTTAAAAAGCATTTTTACAAATCCTAGATCATCATGCTCCCCCTTGCACTGTTAGAATCAAAAACAAACCAGCTCCCTGGCTCTCTAAGGATACCAGGCTAAACATTCGGCTAAGAAACAAACTCTGGTCCAAATGGAGAAAAACTAAAAACCCAACTGACCACCTAAAATTTAGACAACTTCGTAATACCACAAAAAAATCTATATACCTTAACAAAAAAAACTACTACCTAAAACTCCAACAAACCCAACAGCAAAACCCACAAAAGTGTTGGTCAAGAATCAATAAACTACTCCACCCAGGCAGTCCAAAACACCTACCCCCTCTAACTTAACTCAAACTTCTCCCAACCAAATTGCTGACACCTTTAATATATTTTCTTTGAAACAGTCCAGTCACTAGCAAATACTTTGCCACCTGCGATCACCACCAAATTACCCTCACTAACCACCTTGCCCCAAACACTCAACCTCCAGCCTGTTCCAACATCTCTCATACACTCCCTGCTTCTAAAACTTAAACCATGTACACTATCAGCTGACTTCCTCCCAGCCGAATACCTGCAAATTGCAGCAGGTGTACTTGCCTACCCTACTTCTATCTTAATAAACAGAACCATTTCTGAATCCTATGTCCCATCCATCTGGAAAGTCTCTCATATCATCGCTTTGCATAAGGGAGGCACCTCAAATGAATTAGCAAACTTCTGCCCCATAGTCCTTCTCTCTCCCCTAGCAAAAATTATGGAGAGATGTATCCACTGTCAACTACTGCATCATCTCCTCCAAAATAACCTATTAGTGGACTGCCAGCATGGTTTCAGGCCACACCATAGTACCACAACTGCTCTTCTATCCTTTACAGACTGCATTCATGAAAATAGGAATTCTAACCTGCTATCTTCTGCACTTTTCATAGACCTCTCAAAGGCCTTTGATATGGTTAACCACCAACTATTGATAGGTTTAATTAAATCACTTTATCTTGATTCTTAATTAGTACAATGGTTCCAATCCTACCTAGACAACAGAAAACAAGCAGTTCTGTGGGACAACTTATCCTCTCAGCTTCCAGTCTCCCTTGCAGTCCCACAAGAATCAATTCTTGGACCACTCCTCTTCACTATTTTCATTAATGATCTGAAAACCTCCATTCCCAAAACTACTTGCATTCAATATGCCGATGATTCGACCTTGATATGTACAGCATCCTGCCTGGCACAACTACAAACCAGTACACAAACAATCTTTACCTTAGTAGAAAACTGGTTCCATCAAAGATGTCTCCTCCTTAACCCAAAAAAAAAAACTAAATTATTACTGTTTACACCCACACAGAAGTCCCCCACACACTAATTGCTCCCAACACCACCACTAAACTCCTGGGTGTAACAATAGATAACAATCTCAACTTTGACACACATTAACTCAACTATTAAATCAGTTAACAGAAAACTTGGATTCCTCTATAGAATCAAACCCTTTCTCACAGCCTCAGCTAAGATTTTTGTTGCCCAAACCTACCTCATTTCCACCCTTCTCTACGCTTCCCCTATCTACACTAACCTATCCAAAAGCAGTCTGAATAAACTAGCAACCTCCTACAACAACATAACCATATTTGCCACTGGTGCCCCTTTCCGTACCTACCATTGTCATAATCTTAAACTTCTAGGATGGCTAGAAGTACAAAACCAACTTCTTTTCCAGCAACTTATTTTTATCCACAAGAATTTACATCATCCTACCAATACTCCCATACTCTGTAACCTTTTTAACTCCTATAAAAATCTTCCAACCTTAAGATCTGTATCCACCATAAAATCCAACAACAAATCTGGGGACTGCCTGTTCTCCAATGCTGTTGGAAATACTTGGAACAAACTTCCAAGAGAAATTGCATCCCTTACTTCCACTAACCTTTTCAAAAAACAATTGAAAATCTTCATTAAAAACAAATGGACCTGTCCCTACTCCAATCCTGACTGATACTATTTCTCCCTTTCTCTAAATATGTATCCACTAAAAACATGTTTTTTCTGGTACTTCTCTATCCTCTACATTTTTCTTTC
Organism: Protopterus annectens; assembly: GCF_019279795.1. NCBI lineage: Eukaryota > Metazoa > Chordata > Ceratodontiformes > Protopteridae > Protopterus > Protopterus annectens. The sequence continues at coordinate 709,396,539 of NC_056725.1, forward strand.
TTTGAATCAATTACATTTTTTCTTTTTCCCTTTTTACTGTGCTGCATAAACTCATGTACATTAAATGTTTTTTGTTTGTTTTTTATACAACTTGATAAAACCAATATTTTTTTTACTATTTGTAACTTTAAAAATGTTGCTAAAACATATTACTAATCAGTTTCATACTTATGTAACTGTATTGTGTTTTTTGCCACTGTTTTTTTTTTTATAGACTCTACATATAATAATTTTTTTTCTCTGAGCTTTTCTCCTCGGGCCTCTACTGAAAATGGACAGATATCCAGTTAGACTAGCCCGGCCAACAAATGTAAAATAAATAAATAAATAAATAAAATATTATACTTCTTTTCAGCTGGAAAAGGTGTGCTAAATTCATATATATATATATATATATATATAGAGAGAGAGAGAGAGAGAGAGAGAGACATTTCAGTGCATCTTTTACAGATTATATGTAGCATTTTTTCTGTGTATTTAAAAACAATTTTGTCAGCAGGTAAAACTGTATAATGAATAATATATTTGATGTGTGCAGATACTTGTGCTATAACTGTGTGAATGCTCTCAAACATACTGCTTCAGCATGTCTAGTTTTATAATTCAAAATATGTATACTTTTAAAAAATATTTGAGAACAGTTTAAGGTTGTGAATACAAGGTAACAGAAATATAAAACAGTTCATTTAAGGAAAAATGTGCTATAACCTGTTTCCAAGTCTGTAAAAGGTTATTAATTATACACATTTTTGTACATGAACCATATTACAAAGACTAGGGAAAAGTGTTCCCACAAAGAAAGAATAACATGTTTAATGAAGAACATCCAACCAGTACCTACAGAAGGGCATAATTAGTTGCTGGAAGAAAACTGGGTTGCTGAGAAGTTTGTATCCTCAGAAGGCACCCAAGACAGATGAGATACAGAAAACTGCAGTCATAAACTTTGTATGACATGCAAGAGGCTAAAGTCTGTTGAACTCAACAGATGGTATATAAAAATCTTTAAGGCCATATGATACCACCACCAGCACACAAAGTGGCCTGCATAAAGTCATTCTGCAATAAATGCACATCTGACTTTAAGTCATGCGTGCTTTTATCTTACTTGACTCTTTGAATCATTTCTCCTTAGCATACTTTGATGGGTTTCCACTTGTATACAGATCTAGTCTGTTCTTCTAGTTTTTAACTGTATGCAGCTAAAGCATAAATTGGCTTTCTCTTAAAATTTTACCTACAAATTACTGCTGAGCTGACTGATTTTTTTTTTACACTCACCTCAGTACATTGGGCTAACTAACATAGAACTGCCTCAACATACTAGATTACTAGGAATCCATATCAATGACAATATGAAATTTGAGAATTATAACTTTCCTGATAGACTCATCTGGGACCCACATAGCCTCTTCCCTCCTCCTGCTGACTCTCATCATCACAAATCTACAATCCACCCAACTTAACAAACTACAAATGTTCTACAATAAAATAGCCAAATCTGCAGCAAACCTCCCTCACAGAACCCACCACTGCCATGCTCTTAAACATCTGCAATGGCTCAAAATTACTACAACATCTGACATATTCTCAACACCTTATCTCTCCTAACCTCATCCACAAATCCAGTCACTGTCCACCACTCTCCACCTTGCTAGAGCTGTAAATCCCAAATAGGGCCCTCCGCCAGTCAAATAACAACACAACTGGAGGCTCCCTATTCTCCATCTGTTGCTAAAATATGGAACAACATTCCACTATCAATAATCCTCCAAATAAACTTCTTGAAAATAATTTAAAAGCTCACCTAAGAGACTCCTAGCTCTGTAGTTTTTCCTCCCCTGGATTAAACTACTCACTTCAAAATATTTACTGTCTACCCACTCCTTGCTCCCCATCATATACTTCCTCACCACTCACTCTCCCTTGCCTAACCTCTAGAACCTCTCTCTCACTCTCTCCCTAATTTACTAAAGCAATAATTTATGCTACTGATCTTCTGCTAACATTAAATATACATTCTTCACAGGTTATTTTGTAGCACTGTGTTAATGTTTCTTACCACTGTAGTATTCTTTCACTGTACCATATCTGCACAATGCTGCTGTTTTTACTACTGCATTTTTTATTGCATTTACTTCACTATTGTATTTTTTACTGTATTCTACTATTGCAAATTATAAACTGTATCTTAGAAGTTTTCTTCTCAGCCTCTGCTGAAAAGGGTCTTGGTGCCCACTTGAACCATACTAGAAAACAAAAGCAATACATAAATAAATTACAATGAATAATTAATGGATACAAAAATCTTGACTCGATTTGATTTAGTCAGCATAGGTCACACTGCTGTATTAACATTTGTATGAACATACCAGAAGGCAGGCTTTTGGTATTTGAGATAAAACAGAGTAGATTACTGCTGCCTATTGCTAGTGAGGCTCACAATTCTGTAATAGAGAAAAACATTTTCTGTATAATCAATGGATACCAGTGTATGCTTTAGGAAGTCTATCCATGCATAATCATTGTATTGCTATTTCCACACAGCACAGCTGTAGTGTTTTCACAAGAAATGTTCTTACAGAATATGACACCGAATCTACTTCATGAGAAAAGACATATTTTGTGGAGTTAGAATATATAGTCGATAAAAGGCTAGGTAGGCTAAAATCATAAATGACAAAATGAGAAAATGTTACAAGAATGAGACCTTTCAGGTACTAGTACAGTAGCCAGATGTAACATACTTTCCTTTTCTCAGGATAAACATGCGTCTGCAGACAGTCACTTTGACTGTCCCTGTACAACATCCTTCTCTTAGGCACAGCCAGATTATGTGTACAATCTCTGTAACTGTCCCAAGTCAACATCCTTCTCTCAGACACAGCCGGATTATGTTCACAATCTCTGTAACTGGTCTCTCTAACTGTCCCCGTACAACATAATTTTCTCAAACACAGATGGATTATGCACACAGTTTCTATGACTACAAATAACAACATTCTTCTCTCAGGCACAGTCAGATAATGTGTACAGTCTATGTGTCTTTCCCCATACAATATCCTTCTCGCAGGTGCAGTTGGATTATGCACACAGTCTCTGACTAACACCATTCCATACATCCCACAGGAATAGCAGGCTTGTGCACACAGACTCTGTGACTGTTCCTGCACAGCATTCCTCATTCAGGTACAGTCAGATTATGCACAGAGTCTCTGTGTCCCTGTACAAAATCCTTCTCCAGTAGAGTGGATTATATGCACATTTATTGTGTGTCCCCATAACAACAGTCTTCACTCAGGTACAGTCAGATTATGCACACAAGAGTCTGTGACTGTCCTGTACAGCACACTTCACTCATTAATAATCATATTATGTGCACTGAATATGACTGCCCCAATCCCACCCATCTCTGAGGAAAGTACAGTTTTGTACCTACCATAAATGTAGATGTTCGAGGATCCACATTGCTGCAGTCCTAACTATTGGGTAGTCCGCTGTCCAGTCGGCCCGAATACCAAAGTATATGGCTGACGTCGGTCAGGGCGCATTAGACTGACGTCAGTACGCCAGGGTACTAATGCGCATGACCGACGTCATATCCTCAGTCTTTTCTTGCCCCAGATGTCAGAAGACCCTAAAAAAACAAGGCCCAATATACCTGCACCAAAAATATGTACAATATATACAAAATTATCAGCATATAACCTCACCTACACAACCACCCCTAAACACAGAGGGGAAGGAGGGAGGGTAAATTGGACTGCAGCAATGTGGATCCTCGAACATCTACATTTATGGTAGGTACAAAACTGTACTATGTTCTTCATTCCACATTGCTGCAGTCCTAACTATTGGGTAGAATCCCAAAGCAGAGGTAAGGGAGGCTGGCAAATCATAAAGAAGCAGGAGCTGACAACATGCCTTGCAAAATAGCTGTTGAAGTGGCAGTAGCCCTAGTGGAATGAGGCCTAATCCCAGCTGGAATCTCCTTGCCATGATGGGAATAACAAAATGCAATGCCAAACCCAATCCACCTAGAAATAGTTTGTTTTGACACAGGCTTGCCCTGCGAACTCAAAGCAAAAGAAACAAACAACTGCTGAGACTGCCTAAAATCTTTAGTCCTGCTTAAATAATAACGCAATTGCCTGTGTACATCTAAAGTGTGCAAAATCTTTTCCCCTTTATTTTGGGGGTCTGCATAAAAAGTAGGCAAATGAATAGTTTGGTTTAAAGCCACACTAGAAACCACTTTAGGCATAAAGGAAGGATTAGTACGTAATGATACCCTATCCTTATGGAAAATCAAAAAGGGCTCTACTGCCATAAGGGCCTGCAACTCAGACACCCTTCTTGCAGAAGTAATAGCCAACAGAAAAGCAGTCTTCCATGACAAGTATTTCAATTCAGCAGTAGCCGCAGGCTCAAAAGGTTGTAGAGTAAGTTTTTCCAACACAAAATTGAGATCCCAAGCAGGAGTAGGAGCTCTACGGGGGTCTTATATTCTTTGCCCCTCTAAGAAACTGCTTGAACAAAGGATGCTAAAACAATGGTGGGTCACAATCATAGTGAGCTGAAATTGCTGCAGCATGAATCTTAATGGAAGAGAAGGACAAACCTTTGTCCAATAACTCAGTAAGATATTGAAGAGCCACACTCAAATTAGGCTCAGAAATCTCCAAATTCTTTGCTGTACTCCAAAATAAAAATATCTTCCATTTTTCTGCGTACACTTTCCTTGTACTAGGTCTTCTAGCTTCCATAATCACATTTAAAACTTGTTGAGGAAGTTGAGACCTGCTGTGTTTCAACACAGAATATGCCAGGCTGTTAGATGAAGAGAGTGAAGCTTGACATTGAGCAGATGACCGTCCTTCTGAGATAACAGATGTGGAATCAAAGGTAAAGGCCATGGAGGCTTCCTTACCAGACTCCTTAGTAGTGGGTACCAGTGTTGCCGAGGCCAATCTGGAGCTATTAAAATCATCCTTTTGGGCTTCACCAATAAATTTTTTCAAAATCATTTCCAAACCCATAAATGAGCGAGTTGACACCCTTGCCAATAGCTTTCAATGCTAGCTCATGAAAATGGAATTAACCTGCTTCTTCTGCACTATACAAATCAATGGCAATCATCAACCAAAAACTTTGTAGAAGCTAAACCTAAAAAGAAAATGAAAAAACACTGTTGATCCAAAAACAACAGCATACTAACATATGGGACAACTTTCCTTAGCATTAAAGTCCAATTCTTTCCCCAATTTTGAAGTCTGCATCAACCTGCAATATAGTTTGTTGAAAACACACCAAAACTACCCTTTCATTCAAGGATGCCGATTTTTTGATCCTTCATATACAGTCCTGCCTACAACTCAAACCATAAGGCAAACAACTTACCTTCTAAAACTGGTTCCATCAAATAACCTCCTAACCAAAAAAAAACTAAATTTAGTTACGCCACAAAAGTCCCCATAATTTCCCACACCAAACTAACTCCGGTGTACAATAAAAGTCAACTTTGACACCACATTAATCAAACCTTATTAAAAGTTAACAAAAGTGCTCAAAAAACCCTTACACAGCCTCAGCTAAGACTTCCTTGCTGCTCAAACCTACCTCATTTCCACCCTTCTCTACGCCCCCATCTACACCAACCTATCAAAAAGCAAATCTGAATAAACCAGCAACCTCCTACAACAAACATAGCTTACATTTGCCACTGGTGCCCCTTTCTCCTCACTCCACCATTGCCATAATCTTAAACTTCTAGGATGGCTAGCACAAACCAACTTATTTTCCAGCAACTTATTTTTATCCACAAGAATTTACATAATCCTACTAATACTCCCATACTCTGTAACCTTTTAACTCCTATAAAAATCTTTCCAACCTTAAGATCTGTATTCACCATAAAATCCAACAACAAAACTGGGACTGCCTGTTCTCCAATGCGTTGTTGGAAATACTTGGAACAAACTCCAAGAGAAATTACATCCCTTACTTCCACTAACCTTTTCAAAAACAATTGAAAAATCTTCATTAAAACAAATGGACCTGTCCCTTCTCCAATCCTGACTGATACTATTTCTCCCTTTCTAAATATGTATCCACTTAAAAACATGTTTTTCTGGTACTTCTATCCTCTACATTTTTCTTTCTTTGAATCAATTAAATTTTTTTTTCCCTTTTATCAGTAAACTCATGTACACATTAAATGTTTTTTTGTTTGTTTTATACAACTTGATAAAACCAATATTTTTACTATTTGTAACTTTAAAAATGTTGCTAAAACATATTACTAATCAGTTTCCATACTTATGTAATTTTATTGTGTTTTTGCCACTGTTTTTTTTGTAGACTCTAGACGATAATAATTTTTTTCTCCCAGCTTTTCTCCTCGGCCTCACTGAAATGGACAGATATCCAGTTAGCCCCACCAACAAATGTAAATAAATAAATAAATAAATAAAATATTATACTTCTTTTCAGCTGGAAAAGGTGTGCTAAATTCATATATATATATATATATATATATATATACATATATATGCATATATATATATATATATATATATATATATATATATATATATATATATATACATATATATATATATATAGAGAGAGAGAGAGAGAAAAAGAGAGAGACATTTCAGTGCATCTTTTACAGATTATATGTAGCATTTTTTTCTGTGTATTTAAAAACAATTTTGTCAGCAGGTAGAACTGTATAATGAATAATATATTTGATGTGTGCAGATACTTGTGCTATAACTGTGTGAATGCTCTCAAACATACTGCTTTAGCATGTCTAGTTTTATAATTCAAAATATGTATACTTTTAAAAAATATTTGAGAACAGTTTAAGGTTGTGAACACAAGGTGACACAAATATAAAACAGTTCATTTAAGGAAAAATGTGCTATAACCTATTTCCAAGTCTGTAAAAGGTTATTAATTATACACATTTTTGTACATGAAACCATATATTACAAAGATTTGGGAAAAGTAAGTTCCCACAAAGAAAGAAATAACATGTTTAATGAAGAACATCCAACCAGTACCTAAGCAGAAGGGCATAATTAGTTGCTGGAAGAAAACTGGGTTGGGCTGGAGAAGTTTGTATCCTCAGAAGGCACTCCAAGACACAGATGAGATACAGAAAACTGCAGTCATAAACTTTGTATGACATGCAAGAGGCTAAAGTCTGTTGAACTCAACAGATGGTATATAAAAAATCTTTAAGGCCATATGATACCACCACCAGCACACAAAGTGGCTCTGCATAAAGTCATTCTGCAATAAATGCAACATCTGACTTTAAGTCATGGCTTTTATCTTGCATTTGACTCTGAATCATTTCTCCTTAGCATACTTTGATGGGTTTCCCACTTCTGTATACACAGATCTAGTCTGTTCTTCTAGTTTTTAACTGTATGCAGCTAAAAGCATAAATTGGCTTTCTCTTAAAATTTTTACCTACAAAGCCTTACCACAAGGCTAGAGCTGACTGATTTTTTTTTACACTCACCTCAGTACATTGGGCTAACTCAACATAGAACTGCCTCTAACATACTAGATTACTAGGAATCCATATCAATGACAATATGAAATTTGAGAATTAAGTAACTTTCCTCTGATAGGACTCATCTGGGACCCACATAGCTCCTTCTTCTTCCCTCCTCCTGCTGACTCTCATCATCACAAACGGCATAATCCACCCAACTTAAATAAAACTACAAATGTTCTACACAATAAAAATAGCCAAATCTGCAGCAAACCTCCTCAACAGAACTCCACCACTGCCATGCTCTTAAAACATCTGCAAAAATGGCCTTGTAAAATTAAGCCAACATCTGGACATATTCTCAACACCTTATCTCCTAACTCTCATCCACACAAATCCAGTCACTGTCCACCACTCTCTCCACCTTTGCTAGAGCTGTAATCCCAAATAGGGCTCCTCCGCCAGTCAAATAACAACACAACTGGAGGCTCCCTATTCTCCATCTGTTGTTGCTAAAATATGGTAAACAGTAGCATTCCACTATCAATAATCCTCCAAATAAACTTCTTGAAAATAATTTTAAAAAGCTCACCTAAGAGACTCCTAGCTCTGTAGTTTTTCCTCCCCTGGATTAAACTACTCACTCAAAAATATTTACTGTCTACCCAATCTTCTCCTTGTCTCCCCCATCATATAATACTTCCTCACCACTACACTCACTCCCTGTCCTAACCCTCTAGAACCTCTCTCTCACTCTCCTTCCTCTAAATTTACTAAAGCAATAATTTATGCTACTGATCTTCTGCTAACATTACAAATATACATTCTTCAAGCAGGTTATTTTGTAGCACTGTGTTAATGTTTCTTACCACTGTAGTATCTCTTTCACTGTACCCATATCTGCACAATGCTGCTGTTTTACTACTGCATTTTTTATTGCATTTACTTCCACTATTGTATTTTTTACTGTATTCTACTATTGCAAATTAATATAAACTGTATCTTAGAAGTTTTCTTCTTCAGCCTTCAAGCTGAAAAGCGCGTCTTGTGCCCACTTTCTGAACCATACTAGAAAACAAAAAGCAATACATAAATAAATTACAATGAATAATTAATGGATACAAAAAATCTTGACTCGGGATTTGATTTAGTCAGCATAGTCACACTGCTGTATTAACATTTGTATGAACATGGGCTCAGAAGGCAGGCTTTTGGTATTTGAGAGATAAAACAGAGTAGATTACACATTGCTGCCTATTGCTAGTGAGGCTCACAATTCTGTAATAGAGAAAAAAAACACTTTTCTGTATAATCAATGGATACCAGCGTATGCTTTAGGAAGTCTATCCATGCATAATCATTGTATTGTTATTTCCATTGGACAGCACAGCTGTAGTGTGTTTTCTACAAGAAATGTTCTACAGAATAGAGTGACACCGAATCTACATTTCATGAGAAAAAAAGACATATTTTGTGGAGTTAGAATATATAGCTCGAGTAAAAGGCTAGGTAGGCTAAAATCATAAAATGACAAAATGAGAAAATGTTACAAGAATGAGACCTTTCAGGTACTAGTACAGTAGCCAGATGTAACATACTTTCTCCTTTCTCAGGATAAACCATAAAGGTGGCCTCGGCAGACAGTCACTTTGACTGTCCCTTGTAACAACATCCTTCTCTTAGGCACAGTTTCTCAGATTATGTGTACAATCTCTGTAACTGTCCCAAGTCAACATCCTTCTCTCAGACACAGCCGGATTTCATAGTTCATACAATCTCTGTAACTGCCCCCTCTAACTGTCCCCTGCATACAACATAATTCTTCTCAAACACAGATGGATTATGCACACAGTTTCCTATGACTACAAATAACAAACATTCTTCTCTCTCAGGCACAGTCAGATAATGTACAGTCTATGTGTCTTTTCCCCATACAATATCCTTTTCTTGCAGGTGCAGCGGATTATGCACACACAGTCTTCCTGACTAACGCCTATTCCATACATCCCACAGGAATAGCAGGCTTGTGCACACAGGACTCTGTGACTGTTCCTGCACAGCATTCCTCATTCAGGTACAGTCAGATTTGGCGCACAGAGTCCCAGCAGTGCATCCCTGTACAAAATCCCTTCCTCCAGTAGAGTGGATTATATGCACATTTATTGTGTAATCCCCCATAACAACAGTCTTCACTCAGGTACAGTCAGATTATGCACACAAGAGTTCTGTGACTGTCCTGTAACAGCACACTTCACTCATTAATAATCATATATTATGTGCACTGAATATGACTGCCCCCAATCCCACCCATCTCTGAGGAAAGTACAGTTTTGTACCTTACCCCATAAATGTAGATGTGTTCGAGGATCCAGCTATTGCTGCAGTCCTAACTATTGGTGTAGTCCGCTGGTCCAGCCCGCCCGACGTAATTAAAGTGATATTGACGTTACCGGGTCAGGCGATTAGGACTGACGCCAGTACGCCAGGGTACTCAATACCACGCGCATGACCTGACGCCATATCCTCAGTCTTTTCTTTTGCCCCAGATGTCAGAAGACCCTAAAAAACATAGGCCCAATATAGCCTGCACCTCAAAAATATGTACACAATATATACAAAATTATCAGCATATAACCCTCACCTACAACAACCACCCCTAAACACACAGAGGGAAGGAGGAGAAAGGGAGCTGCATTGCAATGTGGATCCCCAACATCTACATTTATGGTAAGTGTACAAAACTGGTACTGCATATTCTTTCATTCCACATTGCTGCAGTCCTTAACTAATTGGGTAGAATCCCAAGCAGCAGAGGTGGGGAGGCTGGCAAATCATGTTAGAAGCAGGAGCTGACAACATGCCTTGCAAAATAGCGTTGCCAGCGGCAGTAGCCCTAGTGGAATGAGGCCTAATCCCAGCTGGAATCTCCTTGCCATGATGGGAATAAACAAAATGCAATGCCAAACCCAATCCACCTAGAAATAGTTTGTTTTGACACAGGCTTGCCTCTGCTAACTCAAAGCAAAAAGAAACAAACAACTGCTGAGACTGCCTAAAATCTTTTTAGTCCTGAAGCTTAAATAATAACGCTAATTGCTCCGTGTGTGTACATCTAAAGTGTGCAAAAATCTTTTCCCCTTTATTTTGGGGGTCTGCATAGTAAGTAGGGCAAATGAATAGTTTGGTTTAAAGCCACACTCAGAAACCACTTTAGGCATAAAGGAATAGATTAGTACGTGAATGATACTCCTATCCTTATGGAAAATCAAAGTATGGCCTCTACTGCCATATAGGGCCAAGCAACTCGTGACACCCTTCTTGCAGAAGTAATAGCCAACAGAAAAGCAGTCTTCCAGCGACAAGTATTTCAATTCAGCAGTAGCCGCAGGCCTGCCAAAAAGGTTGTAGGAGCAAGTTTTTCCAACACAAAATTGAGGATCCCAAGCAGGAAAGTAGGAGCCTCTACGTGGGGGGTCTTATATTCTTTGCCCCTCTAAGAAACTGCTTGAACAAAGTGATAAAACAATGGTGGGTCACAATCATAGTGAGCTGAAATTGCTGCAGCATGAATCTTAATGGAAGAGAAGGACAAACCTTTGTCCAATAACTCAGTAAGATATTGAAGAGCCACACTCAAATTAGGGCTCTCGAAATCTCCAAATTCTTTGCTGTACTCCAAAATAAAAATATCTTCCATTTTTCTAAGGCAAGACACTTCTTGTACTAGGTCTTCTAGCTTCCATAATCACATTTAAAACTTGTTGAGGAAGGCTTGAGACCTGCTGTGTTTCAACACAGAATATGCCAGGCTGTTAGACAATGAAGAGAGTGAAGCTTCTGATGCATTGAGCAGATGACCGTCTCCTTCTGAGATAACAGATGTGGAATCAAAGGTAAAGGCCATGGAGGCTTCCTTACCAGACTCCTTAGTAGTGGGTACCAGTGTTGCCGAGGCCAATCTGAGCTATTAAAATCATCCTTGGCTTGTCTTGTCTGACCTTTTAAGAGCACCTTTGGAAGAAGAGGCAGAGGTGGAAAGTGCATACACATGGAGATTTTTCCAACTGAAAGAAAGAGCATCCACTTTCCAAGCTGTGTGATGAAACCCCCTTTGTGCAAAACTTTGCAGCTGGTGGTTTTTCTAGTGGAGAAGTTTAACAGATCTTATGTCTGAGTTCCCCATGACACTGTCAATGTCTGAAATACATGAAGATCCAGTTTCCACTGTGGGGATCCATGATTTGTCTGCTTAACACATCTGCTAAGGAGTTCTGTGCTCCCGCAGAAACCTTGCCTGAAGAGTTAGTTGCAAGCTGAGTTTAGCGCAGTCTCCCATAAAATCATTGCTTGCCTGCATAGAGGATAAGAATGTGTTCCCCTTGTTTGTTGATGTACCACATGACAGTTGTGTTGTCTGTTAGAATCAACACTCTGCCCTGGAAGAAGTAACTCCTTGAAAGCCATTAATGCAACTGACTGCTAACATCTCCTTCATGTTGATATGTAGATGCTGTAGTCTGGCAGGCCACTCTGTCTTGTATCCACTCTTCCATTTAGGATGAGCTCCCTCTAAGCAATGTCCCGAGGCATCTGTCGTGTAAAATCTGACTTGACTCTGGCCGGGTCAAGCAGAGAGTCCCTTGTTTAGGTGATATTCCTGAGCCCACCACAAAATTCTCCTTTTTGAAGGCAAGGTATTATTTGAATGACAGTGTCCAAATCCTGGCAGTGCTGTGTCCACATTTTGAGACACCATTGCAGCTTTCCTCTATATGCAGTTTGGCATTGGGAAGCACCAGAATACAAGATGCCATGAACCCTAATGCTTGAAGGACTGGTCCTGCAGTCAGCACGGACTGATGAGATAGTTGATGGAAGTAAAGTGATAGGACTCTTTGTTTGTCCTGGTTGGTTAAAAGGCCATCTGGGCTGCTGTATTCAGTCTCACACCCAGAAAGCACATGTCTTGAGAGGGTACTAGACTGGACTTTATTTCGCTCACAGAATAACCCTAGGCATCTTAGCGACTGCTATAACATATTCCAGATGCTGTAGAAGGTCTTCCCTTTCTTCTTGAGCTTCGTGAATCAGGCAGTCGGTCCAAGTAAGGGATAGATTTGAATTCCTTTTTAGCCTGAAGTAAGCTATCACTGGAGCCAGAACCTTTGTGAATACTCTGGGCGCAGTAGATAAGCCAAGTGGGCAATGCAGAGAACTGATAATGAGAATTTCCAGCCTCGAAAACGCAGATACTTCCTGCAACTTAGTCTTATAGGCACATGAAGGTGCAAGCTTCCTTGAGATCTAAAGTTACCATCCAGTGATCTTTGCCCAGCAGAGGTAAAAGCTGTTGTAATCGGGCCAACATCTTGAACCTTGGAATGTCCAGATAAGTGTTGAGGATAGATAAATCCAAAATTGGTCTCCTTACTTGTTCCCCTTCTTTGGTACTAGGGAATCAGGCGAGAATAACAAATCCTCAGGCCCCTTCTTGGATACAGGGACTGGCTGAATGGCCCCTATTTGGAGTAACAGAGAAATTTGGCTTGCAAGCCTCTTTCCTTTGTGGAGGAGGAATGCCCGGTGGCCATATGCCTTTGAAAGGCAATGTATGGGGAAATAAAACCTGTAAATCGCAAGGAATGCCCATGAATCCAACACCCATCTGTCTTGTGGAGGTAATTAAATCCCAATTTTCTTTGAAGAGAGACAGTCTTCCTCCTTGAAAGGAGCTGCCAGACGAGAATCTACTGGCAGCCGTGAAAAGGCAGGTCATTGGGTCTGCCACGAAAGGACTTCCACCCCTGCCCCTCACTAGAAGTCTGAGCAGGTGAACTCCCCTGTTCTAGGCCTAAAAAGAACCTTGAGCTCTGCTCCTACCAGCACGCCTAGACTCAAACCCTTAGACTGGGAATCATAAGCAGGATATGTCCCTATCCCTTTAGTAGGCCAATTTCTACTAAACTTTAAGGTGGCTGTGCACCTGCAAAAAATTTTAACAGTTTTGGCATAGACTTAGCTTTGTCCCCTCCATTTTCTTTTAAACTGCTGCTTCCACAGGCGGCTTAACCAAACAACACACACATCAGGACTGTAAAGGAGCATCCAAAAATCCTTTTGTCTTAACACATGCTGCTCAGCTAAATTCTGATCCTCAACCAGGCATGCCCAAGTGAAGAACAGAATCCATTAGTGGCAGCCACCCTCGAGGAGGCCTGTAACAGCATCAAAGCCGACATTGCAAAGCAATGCTTACTCCACTTGTTCAGACACATGAACTAAATCCAGCAACTTCTTATTACACTCAATACCTTCCGCCAAAGCATCCAAACTTTTAGATTTCAATTGTGAAAGGAGATAATTTTGATATTTTAGCATGTGAAACTGAACAATCTCAACGCCCTCATGGCTAAAGCGGAAGAAGTATACACTTCTTTTCCCCATCTATCCAAAGCCCTTTGCCTCTTTATCAGTGGGAACAGGGTTTTTAACAACAGAGGGCCTTAACACCTTTAGGTCCCTGAGAAACAGTTTCCCGGTCTGCCCTAGGACTCTCTTTAAAAGATAACTTATGAGCTTCCAGGCACCCTATAGTACCTAATAGGTTTAATAGAGCAGGAGGCAAAGAATCAGGGTTCAGGGAAGCCTCTGCAAAAACATCTTCCACCACATTCAACACAGGAGGTATAGCTATGGGCCTATGCTGGGTAAAACAAGAATTCCTAAGCCTTTTCCTCTTGAATCAGAGTAATCTTGGCCTTCCCATTTTAAAGTGCTCCCCTCATGGAATGCAGAGTCTCTGAAATGAGAAAAACCCAAAACAAGGGGAAAAACCCCCGAAAATAATTTAAAAGCTCACCTAAGAGACTCCTAGCTCTGTAGTTGTTCCTCCCTTGGATAAAACTATTCACTTCAAAATATTTACTGTCTACCCACTCCTTGCTCCCCATCATATACTTCCTCACCAGTCACTCTCCCTTGCGTAACCTCTACAACCTCTCTCACTCTCTCCCTAATTTACTAAAGCAATAATTTATGCTACTGATCTACTGCTAACATTAAATATACATTCTTCACAGGTTATTTTGTAGAACTGTGTTAATGTTTCTTACCACTGTAGTATTCTTTCACTGTACCATGTCTGCACAATGATGCTGTTTTTACTACTGCATTTTTTATTGCATTTACTTCACTATTGTATTTTTTACTGTATTCTACTATTGCAAATTATAAACTGTATCTTAGAGGTTTTCTTCTCAGCCTCTGCTGAAAAGGGTCTTGGTGCCCACTTGAACCATACTAGAAAACAAAAGCAATACATAAATAAATTAAAATGAATAATTAATGGATACAAAAATCTTGACTCGATTTGATTTAGTCAGCATAGGTCACACTGCTGTATTAACAATTGTATGAACATACCAGAAGGCAGGCTTTTGGTATTTGAGATAAAACAGAGTAGATTACTGCTGCCTATTGCTAGTGAGGCTCACAATTCTGTAATAGAGAAAAACATTTTCTGTATAATCAATGGATACCAGTGTATGCTTTAGGAAGTCTATCCATGCATAATCATTGTATTGCTATTTCCACACAGCACAGCTGTAGTGTTTTCACAAGAAATGTTCTTACAGAATATGACACAGAATCTACTTCATGAGAAAAGACATGTTTTGTGGAGTTAGAATATATAGTCGATAAAAGGCTAGGTGGGCTAAAATCATAAATGACAAAATGAGAAAATGTTACAAGAATGAGACCTCTCAGGTACTATTACAGTAGCCAGATGTAACATACTTTCCTTTTCTCAGGATAAACATGCGTCTGCAGACAGTCACTTTGACTGTTCCTGTACAACATCCTTCTCTTAGGCACAGCCAGATTATGTGTACAATCTCTCTAACTGTCCCAAATCAACATCCTTCAATCAGACACAGTCGGATTATGTTCACAATCTCTGTAACTGGTCTGTCTAACTGTCCCCGTACAACATAATTTTCTCAAACACAGATGGATTATGCACACAGTTTCTATGACTACAAATAACAACATTCTTCTCTCAGGCACAGTCAGATAATGTGTACAGTCTATGTGTCTTTCCCCATACAATATCCTTCTCGCGAGGTGCAGTTGATTATGCACACAGTCTCTGACTAACACCATTCCATACATCCCACAGGAATAGCAGGCTTGTGCACACAGACTCTGTGACTGTTCCTGCACAGCATTCCTCATTCAGGTACAGTCAGATTATGCACAGAGTCTCTGTGTCCCTGTACAAAATCCTTCTCCGGTAGAGTGGATTATATGCACATTTATTGTGTGTCCCCATAACAACAGTCTTCACTCAGGTACAGTCAGATTATGCACACAAGAGTTTGTGACTGTCCTGTACAGCACACTTCACTCATTAATAATCATATTATGTGCACTAAATTTGACTGCCCCAATCCCACCCATCTCTGAGGAACAGGGGAACAGTTCTTCATTTTACCTCTTTCTCATACCTTTGACTATCAAAGTTGTGACTGCCCAATCATCTCAATTTGATCATCAGAAGGATTGCGCATTACAGTCTTTTTGTCGCCCCTTATGTATTACTTCATTAACATTTCACCCCTTCTCATTCTTCTGAATAGCTAGGTGGTGACTATGAAGAAAGAGGCCGGGCTAATGTGCAGACAGAGTAGTCAGACTATGGGGATGCTTAGGGACAAGACCAAACAATTCATCAGCAGGTATGCAAACACCTGACGGTTACACATCATTATCTGATAGTAAATGGCCTTCCCAGCACATGACAGTGGTGAAGATTATAGCAATAACCCACGCCTGGTGGTAATGCTAATTTACCTTAATGGTTATGGTTTGGTCCTCGGTGGGCTAAGCCCGACAAACAAAGCCAACCGCGGCAATTCTAGCATTACCTACACCCAGAAGTGGGTTATTGCTATTATACCATGACATTATTTAAGAAAAGAAACTATTACTTTTCTTAAATAATGGCATAGTATAATGCCTGTTTACTGCCCCTTCCGCGAGATGTTCGGCATCCACAGAATGATGTACCGCGCTACCGCGCAGGGCACGAGCATGCCAAAACGGAGCACCGTCACTTTGAAGGTTCGCCAAACGCAGTCGATAACGTTTCGCCGCCCTGGTTGTTCATTTGCGCTCCGTCCGCCGTCCCGCCAGCCAAACACGCCGTGATCCCGTTCCGTTAAAACACGCCCCGCCGTCGTCAACAGCCTGAAAACCAGCTGAAGTCCCGCCGTCCTGAATCTCCGCCAGCACCTTGTTCTGCCAACCAAATGCGGGATCATGGTATAATACCTCTCTGTGCACCTGCTTGTCTCTGATGCTGACATAAATAATGAGAAACTTTTTCAACTGCTTGAAACTCATCAAGACAGCCCTGTTTATCTTGAACTAACGTATGAGTATGTAGCCTTAGTAATAATTTTGTTTAGGATGAATGCCACCAAGTATTTCATTCTGCGAACCAAGTCTGCAAAAGTTCAAGAGGTTAATGTTATTCAGCCACTCTTCAGGCTCTACAGCTGTTGCTAGACTGAATTATGCCTACTTTAAAAAAATAATACATATACACAGCTTTACTATATATACAATTAACCAGAATCTATCTGCTTGTACAGCAATAAAGCACATTCTAAGCAACCATGTTCCCAGCCAGTCATTATAACACCATGTTGCTAAGGCCTGGAACTCCTTTTCTCTATCCATCAAGTCAGTACCCTCCCACCATCCTTCAAAACCATTCTGGAAGACTTCTTAAGCAAAAGCAGGCTATGTTCTTGCTCAACACCAGGATAAATATAAACTATATACATAAATGTGAACAAATACCTCTTCATATCTTACATCTCCTTGCTCTTCCCTTCTTCACTCACTTCCTTACTTCTATCAATTTTTCTCCCCTAGCTTTCTCTTTAAATACTATAAGTCTGCTTTTCTCTCACTTCATATTGCAGTTCCTGTTTGTTTTACACTAACTCCCTTAACTTATATTTATAAATACATATAAAGTGATTAAATAGTACATTTATATATAAACTGCATATGCAGATGTTTTTAGAACTGTTAGTTGAACTGTCCTCTTAAGAAATCTCGTATCTGTTAGCCGAGTGATGTATGCTGCATTAGGGAGCACGCGGTTGGTTATACCGGAAGTGAGGGATTGAAGTTACAAGCAGCATGTGTATTTAATCTACAGAAAGTAAATGAAATTATATTTAAATAAGAATGTGTATGGTTATTGCTATTATGGTCTGAGGAAGCCACCAGGAAGGTGGTGAAAGCGCTTACCTTGTTTGAATAAAATAAATCATGTGTTTTTAGAGCCGTACATCTTGCAACCATTTTATTTCTTTTGTGTTTGAATATTATTGTTCTTAAAATGTTTTGTAATACTTTGGTGCTTTTCTCCCCCAGGCCTACTTTGAAAATGGGCTCCTACCCAGTTGAACTTTCCCAGTAATCAAATGCCAATAAATAAATCAATAATGACTTTACTTGTTTACACCGGAGTAGAGAGGGTATACATGTCTTAATGCTTTCACTCTGTAATTGTCTTAATGCTTTTACTCTGTAATAGCTCACATGAAATAAAAACTATACAGCTTTTAGACTATGCAGCTAGATTTCTAAACAGCTAGTGTAGATGTTCATCAATGGAAATCTTATCTTTGAGGTCACCGTGGTCTGTAATATTTGTGGGAGCAGACTCAAGAGACATTCTTAGTGTTTTACCAAGCTGTGTTGTCATGCAAAATGGTAGGCACTTAGTTAATGTAATATACAACAAACTATGCTTTTCTGGAAACTTAACAATCCTGTTAACCCAAAGCTGATTTATCTGCATGTAGAAGATAAACCAAGACAGTGGGCTGAAGATGTAATAGTTGATATAAGCCTCATGCAGCTTTTTGAGTACAGCTAAATGTGATAAGTCTTTATATCCATAATAAGGCAGGCATCTGCCAATGGTTTACAGCTAGCCTTAACAAGCAACTCAGAATAGCCAGCCTGCTGTAACACGATGATCACCACTATGGTATTAAAACCTCAAAGTTCTTTTTCAGTGCTTGAAATATGTGCCAGCATTAGTCTGCGGTATTTTCACACAAAGGCTCATAGTCCTTATTCCAGCATGTCCTGTGAATGTAAGATACCCAATTTTGTAAAGTACTGTTGGAGGGAATGTGATACCCTAACTGTGGTGTGTATTATAGCTCAGCCTCTTGTTACACACAGTATAAAATCATCAAACGATATTTCCATTTGTCTAAATTGTGAAAATCGTGGTACATCCCATCACAGCTTGAATAACTGTCTTGAAATAACATGCTGCAACTGCCATGACCCTTGACCCCTTGCACCTCATTTATGTTACATGTAGCCTGTAATGCAGCCATCCTATATTGAATACTACATATATATTATGATTCTGACTGCATGCAAGATTTTGGCTATTATATTTCAGATAAATACCCAATTACATTTATGCCTCTAAAGATGAGCAAAACTAGTCTTTTGAGGGTCTTAACTATATTGATCCCACTGGCAAACATTTCATATGTGCAGGATTTAATGAGTACACATTTCCATAGTACAGTGCCATTTTAAAGTGAGACAGTTAGTCAAGGAGAAACTTGAAGCTGAGTTGCTAACAGTAGGCGGCAAAAGAATGTCCACAACAGAGATGTAGTCAAACATTTAATTTGTATGTAGTTTGAACTTCCTTTCCATCTGTTAGTAGTACCACAGGTAATGGGTTTTGACACTTCCAAGGGTCAGTTTCCACATCTCTTTAATAAACCAGAAAACCAAACATATGTGGGGTATATGCATGAGCTATAACATTATGGCAAATACTGCATGACAGAAAAAGGAAAAACTGTGTTAAAAACAATGTTTTACAATATGGTGAGCTTCAAATAAGCATGTGTGTCCAGTGTTAAAAAAAAAAAAACAGCTACATTATTATTGTAAGTTAGATATTGGGATTTTATAGCAGGCCTGGAAGTGCTATGGGGGTTATGGGGGGTTTATACAACCGTATGCAAATGATGATTACGCAGACCCATTTTTAGTATACATGTCCGTGTTCCAGTTTGAATTTTTACAGGCTGCATTATGGGCATTGTTCCATCTGACAGTTACTAATACCAGTTCAAGCAATACTCCACACTCCCTATGCAGTGGTTGCTGTGCATTAGTATAGCAATAACCCACGCCTGGGTGTGGGTAATGCTGGATTTACCCATGGTTGGCGTGGTTTGGTCGAGGCGGCCCGAGGGACCAAACAAAGCCAACCGTGGGTAATTACAGCATTACCCACACCCAGAAGTGGGTTATTGCGATTATACCATGACATTATTTAAGAAAAGAAACTATTACTTTTCTTAAATAATGGCATAGTATAATGCCTGTTTACTGCCCTTCCGCAGATGTCTGGCATCCGGCAGTTCTGATGTACTGTGCGCCCTCGCGGTACATCAGGCAAAGTTGCAAAAGCAACGGAGAAAGCAAGATCTCCGTTGCTTTTACTGTTTTGCTATGTTAAATGGGTTTAACATGGCGAGACAGTTTAAAATAAGCAACGGAGATGTCCGTTGCTTATTTTTAAAAGTCTCGCTATGTTAAACCCATTTAACATGTAGCGAACAGTAAAAAGCAACGGAGATCTTGCTTTCTCCGTTGCTTTTTAAAACCTGTCTCACTATGTTAAATGGGTTTAGCATGGCGAGACAGCTTTAAAATAAGCAAGCGGAGATCTCCGTTGCTTATTTTAAAACTGTCTCGCTATGTTAAACCCATTTAACATAGCGAGACAGTGTTCAAAGTAAAAAGTTATACTAATGGAAAAGTCCGGGCGACGGACCTTTTCCATTAGTATAACTCGATTTACAATGTGCACGCTGGCCAATCAGCGTGCACGTTTTGGGGTGGTCATGGTATAATAAACATTAAAACATAACACAATATGGCATACCTTAAGCATACACAGTAATGTCTTGAAACTGCTTAGGATTTAAAAAAAATCTATTTCATATTCCTCCAGAACAGCTTTCTGATCAATAAGGGGAAAAAGGATATGCCATTGCCAAGCTTTAATAGTCAAAACACTCCCCAGTACAACAGTTAGGCAAATATATAACTAGCCAGTGTTCTTCAAGCACATACTGTGGCTGCATATTCAGTATTAGTGGGGAAAGCACACCTAAAAGTCCTCATGAACGTAGCTGACCACAGGCATAAACCATAAAAATCTCTCTCCTGACAAAAGAATCAGCATGACAAAAGGAAGACAGTTGCTGTGTGTTTACATTACTAAAGCCCAATGCCATGTTATAACTATGGTCAATTTCTACTACTTTATGAAAAACAGCATACAACTATATATGTGCTGTGACTGGAAGAAGGTTTGTAAATTGTACGTCAGCTCTTAGCTTACCAGACTGCACTAGCAAATAATAATCATGACAGCCTTATTCAGGACTCAGATCAAAGAAACAACACATATCCCTAGCAAAACTCTTTATAGTCAATCAACAGGAGGTTGTTTCTCATCTCTCATCTACTGCTATAAATTAAACTATTGTATTTTCTGGCAATATTTCTATGAGCAAAATCAGCTGACAGGGTATTAGCAGGAATCTGCTTAATCACTAGCATAAAGGGATGTTATGTTAATATCAAACTGTCTAAAGCTAAACAGATTTTTACTATATGCACTGCTGAATGAAATGTTATCCACAATCCCTAAAACCGTAATTGCTTACGATACACATTGTCTTGATTACATATTCATGATCCAGTTCCAGTAATTAATGTTTTTAAAGGCACACGGTCAATCAACTATTTAGCATAATCTAAAGTCTGCACATGCCCAATAGTCCTGCAGATGTCACATACACTCTTTTCACAAAGATGGCAGCAGACCTAATATGCAGTTTTGTATAGGAACGTAGGCAATCTGCTACAGGAACCATAAGAGGCCTAGCCATACACACCTTTTAAATAGACACCCTTTGTGAGTACTTAAAAGTGCCCACCTCCCTAAGCAAGCAGACCCATCCATACATGATAATCCTGGTATAAATATGTGGCTACTCATCCAGTTATCAAGATTAGCCTTAATGGCAGACAAAATAGTACTTTACTTGACCTCTATTAGCAATTTGTATCATAGGTTATATATTTACATATTGCGTTAGGAACATATCTCTCCAGCAAGTCTTGTTTATTTGAATATGTGTTTGTAGGTAGATTCACTGTTTTTTCAAAGAAATAAGAGGTTAGAGAAATAATTGGTCTTTCATGACTCAAAAAGCGAGACATAGTACTCCTCAGAGTAGCAAGTAGGCTACAGAGTATAAGGAGATTGAGCAAATCTATCAGGATAGTAAAAGAATTTCAGGTCTTTAATTTTTATAGTTACAATTTGTTGGGGACTTTCCAGTTAAGCAATATGCATGGATTTGTATATTCCAAAGTGCGCACTGTATTAGTTGATGGATTTAGTAAGGGAAGAGTTGTAAGATAGTTTCTATGAATCTTGACTATATTTCCTTGGAAATTAAATGAGCGAGATAGAAGAATTTCCTAAATGTGAAGGAGATAAAATGATCAAATGTGAGGCAGTTGTCCATATAAGTATCCAGGTTTCTTATGACCATATCTTTTCGCGGAGGAGTATGACTCATAACATCTGAGGTGATAACAGCTTTTTTTCCAAAAGTTAAAATGCTGCAATCTTTTGCATTTAGCTTGAGACCATTTTCAGTACACCAAGCTGTACATATACCAGCCCTTTCTAGAGCAATTTAGTATCGGTGGATGAGTGGATAACAGTGCCCAACTTGCAGTCTCCAGCAAACTTGGACAACCACACTTCAAGAGCATTAGACATTTCTATAAGCTCTTGAATGGGGTGATGACTAGGGATTAGTAAACCAACACAGCTGAAACGGAGCAGGAAAAACGGTACTTCAAACGACCAAAAATATAAGGAAGTTTATTAAAGTTTGTTAAAATAAAGCGCTTTTCGTCTGGTTTAATGACACAGACTTCTTCAGACAATTACTTCTAAAAAAGGCTTGCTATATATACACACAGTTACAAGGAGAACCCAATCAACAAGCAAAAGCAATTAAACAATTGAGCAATGAACTACTACGTGCTATTTTTTAAAAAGGCAGGCACAAATTCATAGCAGCAACAAGAAGTGATGCGTTAGCATTTGTTACTAAAACTATTTTATCAAAACCACGCCTATTAAATTAATATAACTTTGACTTCAGAAAAGCTAAAAACAAAAATGTAATTATATAATATTGACTATAAGAAACAGTAAAAAATTACAAATGTTTAAACATATTTAAAAGTAATGACATTATAAAAAGCTTAGGTGAATAAAAAACTAAGAGACTAAAAAATTAGTAAGCACACAAGCATTTACCAAGATGAAAAGTCTACTAACAATAGACCTGTACAAACAAACTTGTCATCTACATAAACTCTTGATTTTCAAAATACTGCTTATTGAGCAGTTTTCATTGAGACCAGGAGCGTTAAAGGCATTAAGTCTAATCTGCCAAAGCAGTTCTAATTCCTCTAATTTAAAACCTGTTGGACCACCTCTTTCACTTGCTATAACCTGGTCGATGACCATGAATTTGAAGGAATGGTTGGGAAAAAGAGAGATATGTTTTGCTAAGAGCATTGTCATGTCTATTTTTTCTAACTGAATAAGAATGCTCGTAAATGCGGTCTTGTAGACGGCGCTCCGTCTTGCCTACATAAAATGCAAGACAACTTTCGCACTGGGCCAGGTAGACCACCATTTTCGAGTTGCAATTGACCCTATATTTCAAGTTGTAAGTATAGTCTTCAAGTTTGAACCTATTAGATTCTGTAATATACTTGCAGAAATTGCAACTTCGACATTTATACATACCCACTACTCTACTTATAGGTCTCTTTTGACACTCAAACAAGTCTTTTAAGTTTTTTGCTCTCCTAAAAATCACTTTAGGTTTGATCCCTAATTTCTGACACAAACCCTGATCAGTCATAAGTACCGCCCAATTTTATAAAACTTTAATAAACTTCCTTATATTTTTGGTCGTTTGAAGTACCGTTTTTCCTGCTCCGTTTCAGCTGTGTTGGTTTACTAGTTCGTGTTTAATTTACTTGTCTTCTTAGTTTTTATGGCATCTGAAACAAGAGTCAATGAAGGCAATACAACATTCGTGAATACACCAGAAATTCTGAATAATCCACCCAGTGTTGTTACATCGCGCATTGTGGTTAGACCTTCCTGTCACAATGACAGTCTTGACAGAAACTGTAACAACATCTTGGACTCTCTTATGCATCGTATGGACATGTTGCTTGATCACTTAGTGAAATTGGAGAACCACCAACAAGCTAAAACAACTGTGCCTTTGTTTTATTCAACTGCACAGGGCAGTCCTGCAACTGTTTTAGCTAACAACGGCACAAATAGTTCTTTACATTTACAGAGCTTTATTGGAGCTGGCTTGACAGGAGGACTGAGTCTTACATGTGGGCAGAGGAGTATTCCGGCCAGCCACTTACCTACTTCTGATGAAGCTCCCGTACTTGCAGCACCAATTCGACCAGGGCAGCACAGTTCGACTCGCCTGCAACGTCTAATGGCAATTCGACATTTACTAATGGCAACAATGTCGAACCTGTCTCTTCAAGAGCTCCTTTCACAACTACAAAACTTCCTTTTAATAACATTAACAACACTGAAAGTCTTCCTGACATAAAACAATGGATTACTGGTAATTTTTCTTTCACTTCAAGTTTAAACACAGACCAGCTCCAGCGGTCCGATACTAACAGTGAGTACATAGATATTACGTACAACTTGAATTTACTGGATAAAACTCTTGGTTAAATTAAAAAAGACTCAACTGGAAATTTCATATTTCCAGGAGTGCCTTAAACGCAACATTATACCTAAAGGTCTGAGACATTACCAGTATCCCACAGGCTTAATAACGAACTCAGCATTTCATAAAGACTTGTTAGCACTATTTCAACAACAAGGTGTCGACTTACTGACATTAATGATTAGGCACTATACCTTGTCTGTGGAGTCTCTAAGTCAACAAGTTGCTGATTTGGATTTCAGAATTAAATCGGACCACCAATTCTTCCGGTACAAATATGAATATAGTAGATTGTTTGTCAGTATTGATCAATATCTTGACAAACTTAAGAATAATAAAACTAAAAAGATCGACAGGGATGTAAAGGCATATGGTGAAGGAACTGCCTATCCTCCTCCGCCACAAGCGCAAGTTTGGAAACGCCCAGGAGGTTCTCTTCAACTCGGCGTTCGCAACACTCAGGCACTACCCATAAGGAACAACTATGAGAATAACCAAGCCCCCATGGTCAACAATTCACTTGGCCAAGATGTAAGCTTGGAGGGGTCTCCACAGAATGAGCCTAGTGAAAACGAAAGTGTTTTTGTTAACCAAGCTTCTTGTCATTACAATTTAAGATCTAATACGTCTAATTTTTTAGGAGCAAGACCAAAACAATTCACAAACAGACCGAACCAAGTAGCGAAAAGAAATACGAAACAATACAGGAATTAGATTTATCATCGGTCGCCCTTGCTGCGAATTCTTCTGATACGCTCACTTGGCTACCGGTCCCATCTGAATGTGACTACAACCACTTTGATGGTTATGTACCAAACTTAACTGTAAGCAGCGTCATTTGCCAAGACGGTCCTAGCTCTTTGGTACCACCAGAGTTACCAGTCATTTTGACTAATGTTGAAAGTGACTTTAAAGTATACAACTACTCTACAGTTAACATAACCCAAGACCAAGTGGAACTTTTTGCAAAAGGTCACACGTACGTCCCTAACCAAAAGTTGGATTTAGCTCGAACTATCCTAGATATTAAACTATTTACTAGGAAATTAAACTTGAATTTATTGTTCTTTGGTAATTCTACTTCTAATGTAAACCCTTATAGAATTCCAAGGGTCTTTAACCCACCACTGCATCCATTATTAAATATTTTCGAACAACTATGCGAACTTGACATTCGTCAAAAGTTCAAGTTCGGTCATAATTTTCCTTCATTTGCTAACAACATTAAAGCTGAGAAGGAATGTATAGACAGCATTAGATTTAATAAAGTTAGAATATGTAAACCAGACAAGGGTGGGGGTTTAGCTATTTTTGACAAAGACAATGAGGCAAGAATGCTCCAACTCTTGGATTGTCCCTTTTATTCACTTAATTCGTGATCCGAAATTAATGGCGCTTATAAAACCATAAAGGACAGTATTGAAGAGATGTTCATTGAAGGCCGAATTGACCAGAACATCTTCAATTTCATGAGTACATCTTACCCGAGATTTCCCTACTTGTTTGGAATACCTAAATTGCACAAGGACGTTGTTAACCTTCCAATGCGTCCACTCCTGGACGGTAGAGGATCACCTACGTACCCTTGTGCAAAAGTGGTAGATGTCATTCTACAGAAATATTTGGTGAAAATCAACCACATATGTAAAGATTCTTGGTCTTTTCTTGACAATATTAAAAATCTCGTCTTTAGCAGTAACTACAACTTTCTTACAGTCAATGTTAAAGACCTGTATACATGTATACCACATGACATAGCTTTGGAATGGGTCAGTCAATTTATGAGAAAGAATGGAGGTGAAAATGTTGAGATATCTTTAGTCAATGAATTATTGGTCTTGATACTTGAGAACAACTACTTCATGTTTGCTGACAACTTTTATCTACAACAAGTTGGCGTCGCCATGGGTTCACCTTGTGGAGAGAGTGTAGCTAATTCAGTAATGGCCAACTGGGAAGACCTCTTTGTCTTTAACAATTGTAGCTTTAGTGACAGGTTCATTTACTACACCCGCTACCTCGATGACATCTTTATAGTAGTAGATGGTGACGCCACAATTATTGAACAAATTGTAGATTATATGAATGTGACTACTAACTTTCTCCAGTACACATCTACTTTTAACACCACATCCATTGCCTATTTGGACATTCAGCTGAAAAAAAACATTGAACTTCAGAGACTTACAGCAAGTATTCATAGAAAGAGTACTTATTCAAACTCTTTCTTGCATTATACAAGCTGTCACCCGTATCCTCAAAAGCGAGCTGTGGTCAAAGGCCAACTAGTCAGAGCAGCCCGTATTGTCACGCTTAACCAGGATTTCCTCGATGAATGTACTTTTCTTAAAAACATGTTCCTTCATCGAGGATACCCTGACAGCTTGGTCAGCAACACTGTACAAGAAGTGGTCCAAAAATGTGACAAACGCATTTATAAACCTATTCTAGACGAGGTCCACTTCGACCAACATACCATTCTTGACTTAGATCCATATCCTCCTCAAAGGTCTAAATCCATTTCTGACCCACTTAACGAAAGCTCTATGTTTATAAAGTACAGTTTTGTACCTACCATAAATGTAGATGTCTGAACAGGATAGCATCTGCAGTCATAACAAATGGGTTGTCCTGTCGTCAGGCAGCCCTTCGGTCGGCCGGATTCCAAAGTCTGGGTCCGGCTTCGGCCGATGTCGCACTTCACCCGACGTCATCACTGCTGGTCTTCGGGTATAAAGGCATCAGCCGACGCCATTTTCCTCAGTGTTTCTTGCCCCAGATGCCAGTTGCCCTCTAGGAAAGCTACATTTTGGATAAATGCCAATGTTTCCAAAATAGTGGAAGGCAAACACAAAAAATAAGCATGTATGTACATATATACAAACAAATACACCATAAGAGACTCCCCCCCCCAGCTAGCTATTAGGAGGGTAAATACCCTAGGAGTACCACAGAGGGGAAGAGGGTGGGTAATCCTGACTGCAGATGCTATCCTGTTCGGACATCTACATTTATGGTAGGTACAAAACTGTACTATGTCCTTCAAGGATGCATCTGCAGTCATAACAAATGGGTAGAATACCATAGCCAAACTAGGGGAGGAGGAAGAAGAATTATGGTGTAGTTAGGATCCCTTGCAATACAGCAGTGGCAAACCCTGCTCGGGATCTAGAGTATAGAGGTAAATTATAATGCTTGGCAAATGTATGCACGGAGGTCCAAGTAGCCTCAATAATGTCCTTGGTTGCCACTCCTCGTAAGAAAGCTGTGGTAGTGGCTGTAGCCCTTGTAGAATGAGGTCTTATGTTCTGTGGAACTGGTTTTCCATGGTAGGAGTAACAGAATCTTATGCAATTTCCTATCCATTTGGAGATTGTCTGTTTGGAAATTGCTTTTCCTTCCCTTCCTGTTGCATAGGCTACTAAAAGCTGGTCAGTTTTTCTGTTACTTTTGGTTCTGTCCAGGTAGTAGCGTAACTGTCTATGTACATCCAAGGTATGCAGCAGCCTTTCCCCCCTGTTCTGTGGATTGGGAAAGAAGGTAGGTAGGTGGATTGCCTGGTTTAAAGACACTCTGTATATCACCATAGGCATAAATGTAGGATTAGTTCTCATGGACACTCTATCTTGATGGAAGATTAGGAAGGGTTGTACTGCCATTAAGGCCTGTAGTTCCGAAACCCTCCTTGCTGAAGTAATTGCCAGTAGGAAAACAGTTTTCCATGATAGGTGTTGAAGATCTGCTGTTGCTGCTGGTTCAAATGGAGGGAGTGTCAATTTTTCTAGCACAAAGTTCAAGTCCCATGCTGGTAATGGTGGTTTCCTAGGAGGTTTTACATTCTTGATCCCTCTGAGGAATTGCCTGAGTAGAGGATGAGAAAAGACAGGTGGATCGAAGCTGTATTCTGCGGAAATAGCTGATGCATGTATCTTGATGGAGGAATAAGACAGGCCCGTATGTAGAAGCTCTGCCAAGTACTCCAGGATGTTAGCAATATCTATGTTCGAGACATCTTTTCCTCTTTCAGTACTCCAAATGACAAACCTTTTCCATTTTCCTGCATAGTTCCTTCTTGTTGAAGGTCTGCGGGCTTCAAGGATAATGTCTTTAACCCTTTGGGATAAGTCTGGGTTAGTAGCTGTTATGTGATGTTCCAGGCAGTCAGTTGCAAGGTTTTTAGGTTTGGGTGCATGATGTTGTAGTTGTTCTGAGTTAACATCAAAGGCATCAGGGTATTGGCCACATTCTCCCTGAGACATGCTCCTCAGCAAAGGATACCAGTGTTGTCTTGGCCAATTTGGAGCTATCAGAATTATCCTTGGACGTTCCTCTTTGATTTTCAGTAGTACCTTGTGCATCAAAGGAAGAGGTGGAAATGCATATGCTGTCAGGCCTTTCCAACTGAAGGATAGAGAGTCCACCTTCCATGCTAGTGGGTGGCATGTCCTTGTGCAGAATTTTTGAGCTGGTGATTGAGTGGGGATGCGAATAGGTCTATTTGTGGCATTCCCCATTTCTTTGTGATGGCCTTGAAGATGTCCGGGTGTAGCATCCATTCGTGAGCATCCGAGGTGGTTCTGCTTAACATGTCTGCTAGGGTGTTTTCTTTTCCCGGCACAAATATTGCCTGTAACTGGATGTTGTAGCTCAGAGCCATATTCCAAAGGTCCAGAGTCATTCTGCATAGGGGGTATGAATGAGTGCCTCCCTGTTTGTTGATGTACCACATGACTGTGGTGTTGTCTGTCCTTATCATTAAATGGCCTTCTTTGAGGAATGGTTTGAATTTCTGGATTGCTAGTTTTACTGCCAGCATTTCTTTTTGGTTTATGTGCAGGTGCAGCTGGTCTGGAGTCCACAATCCTTGTATGCACTTGTCCAACATGTGCGCCCCCCAGCCTAGGTCTGAGGCGTCTGTTGTGATGGTTTGGTTTGAAAGTTGTGGAAGGGCAAGCCTGGGTTTGACTGGCATGCTTGAGCCCACCATAGGAACTCTTGTTTCAGGCATGGAATTAGTGGGATTTCGGTTTCTAAGCTGTGCCTGTGTTGAGACCATAAATTCTTTAGGTACCACTGTAGTTTTCTCATATGCAGTCTGGCATGGGGGACCAGGATTATGCATGATGCCATGAAGCCCAAGGCCTGCAGTACCTTTCTTGCTGTTAGTTTGTGCTGCTTTGTTAATGCCAAGAAGTAAAGAGGGAGTTGTGCTTGTTTTTCTGCAGTTAGGAATGCCATTTGTTTTACTGTGTCCAATTCCGCACCCAAGAATGTTCTTGTCTGGGATGGTATCAGTCTTGACTTTTTTAAATTGACTGTGTATCCCAGGGCTTGTAGTAAGCAAATGACTCTTTGTAAATCTGTTGTCAGCTTGCTTTTGTTGTCCGCTTGTAACAGGCAGTCGTCCAGGTATGAATAAATTTGGATTCCCTGTAGCCTGCAATGAGCGATTACTGATGCCAGGCATTTTGTGAATACTCTGGGCACAGTAGATAAGCCAAAGGGCAATGCTGAGAATTGATAATGCTCTGATCCTGCAAGAAATCTGAGGTATCTTCTGCAATTTGGTCGTATGGGGACGTGCAGATATGCCTCCTTGAGATCTAGAGTTACCAGCCAACACTCCTTGCCTAGCATGGGAAGAAGTTGCTGTAGGGTCAGCATTTTGAATTTTGGTACAATGATGTATGTGTTTAAGACGGACAGGTCGAGAATAGGTCTCCAACTTTTCTCTTTTCTTGGTACTAGGAAGAGTCTGGAGTAGAATCCTTTGCCCTGTTGTGTTATTGGTACTCTTTCCACAGCTCTCATCTTTGTTAATTGAGCTATCTGCTTTAGAGCTTCTGTTTTTGATTTGGAGGTAGGTTTGGCATTCCTCTTTTACTGGTAAGGTGTGGAAGTGGAACCTGTAGCCTTGGTCTATGGTTTGCAAAATCCACTTGTCTTTTGTGATATAGTGCCAATTTTTCGAAAATAAGGCTAACTTTCTGCCTAAAGGTGCTGCTATTTGCTCCCTGGTAGGCGGTGTCAGAGTCAAGTCACTGTGATTGTCCTGTTGCAGTGGCAGTGGTTGTGTCTGTGCTTCTCTGGTTATTGCCTTGCCACTGGCGTCCTCTATAGGCACCTCCTCTGGATTGATTTCTGCCTCTAGAGCGTCTATTCCTGCCTTTTTGAGATTTTGAGGAGTCTGGAAAGGACCAATTTTTGGCAGGCCAATTCCTGCTAAACCTTGGGGGCTGAACCTGTAAGAAATCCTTAACTGTTTGTACAGATTTTGCCTTCTCTTCCATTTTCTTCATTACTTGCTGAGCAGGTGTACCAAATAGACTGGCCCTATCCATAGGAGCATCTAACAGCTTTGCTTTAACATGATCCGGCAAAACCTGTTCCTTCAACCATGCATGCCTTCTTATCACTGTGCCAGTCATGGCTGATCTAAATGAAGCCTCCAGTGCATCATAGCCACATTTTAAAGAATGGTTACTAACCTGCTGAATGTTATTCACCACTTCTAAAACATATTTCTTATCTAAGGAGTCATCAGAGGACAGCTTCTTAGTTAACTGATCAAGCATAAACTCTTGGTATTGGATCATGTGAAACTGACAGTTTAAAGCTCTAGCTGAGAGAGTAGCAGAGGTGTAAACTTTTTTCCCCATCTCTAAGGACCTGGATTCCCTTTCAGAAGGGAGAGGGATTTTTGCTGAGGTCGAAGCTACTGCCTTAGGCCCCTGGGATATAGTCTCAGGATCTGCAAGTGGGGCCTTGTATAGGTGGTGATGAGTGTCTGGCACCCTGTAAAATCTATCTGGTTTGGCAGGGGCTGGAGGTAAAGTATCAGGAGCAGTGCAAACATCATTAAATGCATCATCCACAACAGGCAGAACTGGAGGTATAGCTAAGGGCCTATGTTGTGGTAAGTGCAGAAAGGTCCTAAACCTTTTTCTTGAATCTGAGAAATCTTGTCCCTGCCATTGGAATTGTTCTCTCATGGCATGTAAGGTTTCCCCAAAGGAAAATTCCTCTGGTGGAGAGGCAGATGGAATAGATTCTTCAGCATCGGAATCTTCATAAGTAGAAAAAGGAGCCTCTGGCTGATCTGTAATGTCTGAGTCATCCCAAGAATCATCAGAGGACACTGGCTCGGGGGGCTCTGCTCTAGGTCTCTTTTCTGGAGGCTGAGAGGCCCTGTCTGGGTGAGACTGGGATCCCCTAATTAAGGAGATTAAATCCTCTGCCAGAGTAAGCATTTGTGAACTAGAAGTGGGCCTATGTGAGGTCTTAACAGGCACTGATTTAACAGTTTTGGCTGCTTTAGCCCTGGCAAAGGCCTTTATAGACATGGCTGCAGGAGGCCTAGCAGCACCACGTGCTGGGGTAGAGACATCCAAAGGGATGGTGTCTGATAATTCACTAGGAACCACAGTAGTAGGCAAAACTTCAGAGGCCGATTCAACTAAGGTAGCAGGAGCCTCAGTAGTAGTCATGGATTCGCTGAAGATTGACCCGTTTTCGGTTTCGGCGAAACCGAGACACACGCTTGCTTAACCGTGGTTTCGGCGAAACGCGGACCGCGAGTGTCGGTCTTTTCTTTCGTTTTTAACAATTTGGGTAGTCGGAGGATCCGGCGGCATAATGTACGCAAAATCTGAGCCGAAAACTGTTCAGCAAACTCCGACCCGGCCTAAGCGTTCGTCGGTTGAAGAAGCACAGGCTAAACAGGCTGCTAAGTTGTGGTCTGGGCCTAAACAAGGTAGGCAGTAAGAGTGGAAATCTTTATGAGGTATTTGTTTCCCACAAGTTAAACAGTTATTTACTTTTTCTGACATCGGCTGAGGCAAGAAAGAGTCCCCAACGGGTACTTAGCTTTAGAAGTCTTGAAGTAGTATTCGGTAGTAGTAATCTCTGGATCTGACCGACCGGCACTTGCGAACAGCTTCTGCTTGAGCGCCACGGCAAGAAAGACTGAGGAAAATCGCGTCGGCTGATGCCTTTATACCCGAAGACCAGCAGTGATGACGTCGGGTGAAGTGCGACATCAGCCGAAGCCGGACCCAGACTTTGGAATCCGGCCGACCGAAGGGCTGCCTGACGACAGGACAACCCATTTGTTATGACTGCAGATGCATCCTTGAAGGACATCAACTTATAGTACAAACAGCAGGGATTGTCTTGAGATTTTATACAAAAACTGGGCGGTACTTATGACTGATCAGGGTTTGTGTCAGAAATTAGGGATCAAACCTAAAGTGATTTTTAGGAGAGCAAAAAACTTAAAAGACTTGTTTGAGTGTCAAAAGAGACCTATAAGTAGAGTAGTGGGCATGTATAAATGTCAAAGTTGCAATTTCTGCAAGTATATTACAGAATCTAATAGTTTCAAACTTGAAGACTATACTTACAACTTGAAATATAGGGTCAATTGCAACTCGAAAATGGTGGTCTACCTGGCCCAGTGCGAAAGTTGTCTTGCATTTTATGTAGGCAAGACGGAGCGCCGTCTCCGAGACCGCATTTACGAGCATTCTTATTCAATTAGAAAAAATAAACATGACAATGCTCTAGCAAAACATATCTCTCTTTTTCCCAACCATTGCTTCAAATTTATGGTCATCGACCAGGTTATAGCAAGTGAAAGAGGTGGTCCAACAGGTTTTAAATTAGAGGAATTAGAACTGCTTTGGCAGATTAGACTTAATGCCTTTAACGCCCCTGGTCTCAATGAAAACTGCTCAATAAGCAGTATTTTGAAAATCAAGAGTTTATGTAGATGACAAGTTTGTTTGTACAGGTCTATTGTTAGTAGACTTTTCATCTTGGTAAATGCTTGTGTGCTTACTAATTTTTTAGTCTCTTAGTTTTTTATTCACCTAAGCTTTTTATAATGTCATTACTTTTAAATATGTTTAAACATTTGTAATTTTTTACTGTTTCTTATAGTCAATATTATATAATTACATTTTTGTTTTTAGCTTTTCTGAAGTCAAAGTTATATTAATTTAATAGGCGTGGTTTTGATAAAATAGTTTTAGTAACAAATGCTAACGCATCACTTCTTGTTGCTGCTATGAATTTGTGCCTGCCTTTTTAAAAAATAGCACGTAGTAGTTCATTGCTTAATTGTTTAATTGTTTTTTGCTTGTTGATTGGGTTCTCCTTGTAACTGTGTGTATATATAGCAAGCCTTTTTTAGAAGTAATTGTCTGAAGAAGTCTGTGTCATTAAACCAGACGAAAAGCGCTTTATTTTAACAAACTTTAATAAACTTCCTTATATTTTTGGTCGTTTGAAGTACCGTTTTTCCTGCTCCATTTCAGCTGTGTTGGTTTACTAGTTCGTGTTTAATTTACTTGTCTTCTTAGTTTTTTGATGACTAGGGATAGTTGAGAGTTTTTGTCTTGAATTGAAGATCATGGATTTTTTAGTATTTGGGATATGCTTGTTATTGGTCATTTTTTTAAATGGCGGATGGCAAACAGTTGGACCTACATATTACCACAGTATTAACAGAAAGAATTATATTGCTTTGTGAAGTTCAATGGGGGCTTAATGATACAAATGAAGAACTGCAGAGGGGATAAATTTGATCCTTGTGGGATTCCTCTGTTTAGCATCATGGAATGAGAAATAGTTGAGCTGATTTGGAATGGAAATGTTCTGTTATTTAGGAAGTCTCTGAAGCAGGGGAAAGTGTATTAGCTTACTCTTGCTGAGGTAATAGTGTTTAATAATACTTCATGATGTACTAGATCAAAGCTTTAATGACAGCATCTATAAAGGTTAGAAGTGCAGTGTTAATACTATGAGAGGGATGGAAGAAGGGTTGCCAGATTTGTAAAGGGACAGGCAGGGACCAAAAAAAAGGTCCTTCACGCTAAGTGGAAAAAAAAAAAAGGTGGAGGATGCTTCGCGACCTACATTGTGGGACTTGGGACTAGGCAGCTGATCCCGGGACAGTCCCGCCCAAATAAGGACATCTGGTAACCCTGGATGGAAGCCATGTTGTGTGGGATAAAGGAGCTCTTCCTTGTAGGAGATAGTTTAGCAACTCTTTTTGAATACATTTTTCTACTATTTTGTAAAGGTAGGATCTAAAGTTAGTGATATCTATTTAATTTCCTCCTTTACGTAGAGGCAAAATGTGTTATTTTTTCCAGGAGACAGGGAACATTTGATTTCTGGACTGACCTGTTATTGAGACACGATAGACAATGCTGTTGGCTGTTATTTTAAAGTACTCACTTAGAAGGTCATCAGCTGAAGTAGAGCATGATTTGAATTTGTTTAAGAGTAGTTTTATATAAGACGTGGGTAAGTTTGAAGGTAAAAGTGGATGTGGTAACATGTGGCTGTTGGGCATAACTGGGATTAGATGCTGGTGAATCCTCAGTTAGGGTCGTTATATTACGTACGAAATAAGAGCTGAATTCTATTCCAGTTTTTGAGTGGTGACTTATTGCGGAAAGGGGATAGGGTTGAAGTTTTAGCCAGGATGCAAGATTTCTTTAATGGTTGACCAGAATTTTTTAGGGTTGCGTTTACTATTGTTCTGAATGTTATTATAGTATAGTTTTTGTCTTTGTTTATTTCTTTTTTAGTACAGTTGTGGAACATTCTGAAGTTTTCAATATATTTATGGTGTTTTATATTTGTAACATTCTTTCCATACTTTTTCAGTATCCTGCATTATCAGTCCAATCTTTTTGGATAGCCAAACTGCATTATTTATTTTTGGTCTCTTCCTTCTCAGAGGTGCAAGGCTCTTTAGGATATTTAGGAAAGTTGTATTGACTTCATTTACAGCATCATCTAAGGGGAAGATTTTTAGGATATTCCAGTTAATAATAATAATACGTTAGGGTATGCTGTTTAAGTGGATGTGTGAAATGTCTGGTTGTATACATTGGAAGATGATTACTGAGAGAGTCTAACTTTTTACCTGTGGTGGTGAATTTACTAAGGTCTAGTAGTACGATCCAGTCTAAAATGGAGTCTGATGTCTTGCTATACTGTGTTTCAGCTATAAATCTGTATTCTTTCAGGTTCTCTCTCCTGTATATATGTGTGTATAGATGCATACATAACAATTTGAAAAGTCCCGAAATATGGAGACTAAATGGAGAAAAGAACAGACACATAAACTAAGTCCAAGATGCCATTTCTCAGAATAGTCCATTTTTCCAAGGTATGGTGATCTCAGAGTTAGTATATATAACTCTGGGGTGGGGGGTGTGTGTGTAAAGAAGTTTTAAGGAGAAGAGCAATTTTCGAAATTCGCTCTTCAGCAGATTTTTCATCTTTTTTTTTCTTTATTGGCTTTTCGGCACTTGGCATTTAAAGTGCTGATATTTCATTAGGGAGCCTAAACACACACACACACACACACACACACACACACACACACACACACACACACACACACACACACACACACAGGTATATTTAACCAAATTACATTTGGCTTAGTTTTTTACAGTAAATCTGTTTCTGAACCAAATTTATATTGTTAACTTTTGCTTGAACTTTACAATACATATACAGGGTATCTAAATATTTACAGTTAATTTCTGAATCATTTAGGTTTGTGCTGTGTCTAAATAACCCAGATTTTGCTATTATCAGTGAAACCTACAAACGTAGTTGCCTACACTGCTTTCCCAATTGGCGCACCCTTCTAAAAAGAAAAACTTTTAAATGTAACTTGATTTCTACCTATCACAACAAATCTGATCATGAACCAAAATGGCTAGTTTGCAAGTGTGCAATTTCCCATTCATACTCCAAAATGGTGTCATATACCATTCACCTCTTAAATGTCTACATATGCAGTCATCAAATTGGTGCATAATTACTTACATGGCAAAAATGCATTAATACTTTGAGATTTTATAATCGTCACTGGGAGGCAAATGGTATCTTCTTACCATATCTCTCACTTACTGAACATGGTTTTGAACAACTAATTGAGCAACTTATCCAAGGAACCCCAGTACTAGTGATTATATTATTCTGGAGTGACCCTTTTCCAACGTTCCTCCTGATACATATTGAGTAAAGTGACCACTGTGTTCCATCTTCCATTTACTTTCCAAAATGTAATCATACCAAAGGCAAAACCACTCTGCAGCAGGCCTTCCATCATGAATCTTAAATCGTGTTATGATTTGAGCTTGTTAGTGCTGACAGGATGTGTACAGTGTGGTACATGAGTACTTTCTCAACTACCTTTTACCTTTGAAGACTTGGTTCTACTCATGCAAAAAGAAGGTTAGAGAAACACCAGCTCCATGGATTTCTACTAAGCTGAAGCAGGATTTTGTTGCAAGAAGAACAATTTGGATGAAATATAAAAGTCTTTCTCTCCAGCGTCACTGCAATCACTATTGCATGCTTAAAAATCAGTGTAAAAAGTTAACTAACAAGTGCAAAGGTTAAGTATCTCAAACAGAGGCAAGACTCCCTGTCCAGCAATCCCAAATCTTTTTAAGAGAGACAGAATTTATGTAACGGAAAGACACTAATCATCCAACAATTTAACTTCCCTGAGAAAGG
Source organism: Protopterus annectens (assembly GCF_019279795.1). NCBI lineage: Eukaryota > Metazoa > Chordata > Ceratodontiformes > Protopteridae > Protopterus > Protopterus annectens. The sequence goes on from NC_056725.1 coordinate 709,433,550, forward strand.
ACAAACTATTACTGATCCTAGACAGACTGAAGACCTATTTGCAGATCATTATAAAAAATGGTTATCTTCAGAACTGACACTGTTCTTCTGACACATTAACTTTCAGTATAAGAACCTGCTGATTTTATGACTGACTTCAGATTTTAGAGCATCTCCCTTTCAGTATAAATCCCTGCTTATGATAAGACCCAACTGTGCTGGAGCTTGATCACAAGGCCTTTATCCTGAATATATATTAACTTGTAACACCTTTAAAGCCATTCCTCTTAGCCACAATATTAATACCTTCTCCTTACTAGCAGTCTGCCAAAATTATAGAAGATAGCAGACATTGTGCCCATTCCCAAGGCCAGTGGTCAGAACAAGCTTAATTTATTTAGGTTAATTTCCCCTACTCTCTGCTAGAATAAATATTTGGAAGAGTAGCATCCCTGCAACCGAAGTCCATGCACTGACTTTTTTTTTTTTGCCTACTATCTAAACAGCAGTAAGGTTTTAGGGAAGTTCAGAGTATTTCTGCTGCACTATGTTTGCATACCAATAGCCTGTTTCATGCAATGCAATTATGTTGATTTTTCACCACCTTTCCAAAGCCTTAGACTATGTAAATCACGACCTTCTGACAAAGAGCTCTCCCTATGAGGCTTCAATCCACATGTTTTCCAGTACTTTACTGATTACTTCCAAAACAGATATTTCCGGATAGCAATTGAAAAGGGTAGTCTTGGCATCATCTTATTAAAAATGTTGTCCCCAAGGTCTGTATACTTGGATCAATGCTTTTTACTGTCCACAGTAACTTTCTCACTATGTCTCGGCCAGATAAGAAAGTTCTCCTATATGCAGACAACATACTCATTTTTCCTCAGGAGATTCCTTGAAAGAAATTACTGACCACCGTAGTATCAATTTTTCTGATTTCTTCCATGGACTTCAGCAGCTGACACTGATATGAGTCAAAACCAAATCTTGCTCTTTGGAACTCAAAAGCATTATCAGTATGAATAACTATGAATGGTACATTTTAAGACCTAATATACTAACTTTAGGAATTGGGTGTATCTACAAATATTTAGGAATTTGGCTTGACTTTACCTAATGTTCTCATGAGCAAAAACTGGTTGGAAATTGTTGTGTATTACTTAATACATGCTATAGTGTCCTGTATATACTGATCATTAGTGTGAAGTTCTGCATTGGATGATGACTATTACTCCTGACTCTTGCATATGAACTACCAGTCATTGGTGCTACTTCTCTGTGTAATATGCACAGACTTCAGTCATTGCAAAATAAAATGTATAGATTCATTACTCAGAGACCTGAAAGACAGTAACACTACCTGACTTCATGCAGCAGGATTCTCACTCCTTATCTGCAACTTACTTTTCAAAAGTGTAACTCTAAAGTATAACTGTAAATCACTGGACTCAAACTCAAAAGACTATGAGGGTTGTATGAAGACTATCACATACAGCCGAAGGCCACAATCTAAAAACAAACAAACAAACAAACAAACAAACAAAAAGCAGTTGCTTGGGTCCCATGGATATAGAGACAGAGATGAAGCCCTGACTACAGCCCAGTTGACTCATGTTCAATTACAGACATGGGTATCTGAGGGACTGGGCAAAGGAGGATGACCCTGAGCATCTTCAGGAGGCTGGAGACTGCTGAACAAGTTGGCATTGATTATATTTAATGGGTGTATTGTCCACCTGAATGGCCAAGTTGGCTTACACTATCAATGCACAGCTCTGCTTTATGGAGCCATGGAAAATGGGTATGGGAGCATGCACCTCCTTCTTCCAAATAGGTACCAACTACAAGTCAGTAAGCCACCTGTGGGAGAAATGAATAGGCTGCTTCTAAAGACCTGTAGCTGGCTCATTCCCTACCATCTGACTCTCAACCCAGGGAGAATGATCGGACTGATTAGTCTTCCTGTGCAGGAACAAATGTGCCAAAATACTCTCACATAGCCTTCGGATGCCTAGATCCTAGCCCAAACAGAATGAATGGGCCAAGGGGATGCAGTTAGAGAAACTGCTGGAGGTTCCAGGTGAGAAAAAACAAAAAGAAAGCTAGTTAGTGCAGCTAGGAATGTATTTTTGTGGTTTCTTTCACCCTTAGCTATACTAGCTTCAGGGCTTCATGAGGCTTGGTAGATGCGAGTTTGTGATCCCGCACCTAAATAAAGTACAGTTTTGTACCTACCATAAATGTAGATGTTCGTGTGTATACACTGCTGCAGTCATTACACTTGGGTTATCCTGCCATCAGGCGGTTCTCCAGTCGGTTATCCTGCTGTCAGGCGGTTCCCCAGTCGGCCTGAGTTCCAAAGTCTTGGTCCGGCATCGGTTGCTGTCGCCTCCTCCCTGACGTCAGTGCGACAGGGGTATATAAGATGCAGCCGATGCCATTTTCTTCAGTTTTTCTTGCCCCAGATGTCAGGTGCCCCCAAATAGGTAGGCAATTCAAATTGCTAATAAAACATACATAAGAAAAGCAAACAACAACTTTCAGTTACCAGCAAATACTCCCCATAAGTAGTAAAGGGTAGACGACATAGGTACGTACCAGCAAGTAAGAGGGGAAGGAGGGAGGGTAACCTGGACTGCAACAGTGTATACACTCGAATATCTACATTTATGGTAGGTACAAAACTGTACTATGTTCATAGTGTTACACTGCTGCAGTCATCACACTTGGGTGGAATCCCAAAGCTGAGGTAGGGTGGCTGGTTCTATAAGGCATTAGGGGTGGCTATAAGGCCCTGCAGAACTGCAGTGGCAAAGCCAGCTCTGGATTTAGAGTATAGAGGCAGATGGTAATGCTTGGTGAAGGTATGCACAGAACTCCAAGTTGCTGCTTCCAAAATATCCTTGGTAGGTACTCCTCTGAGGTAGGCAGTTGAAGTGGCTGTTGCCCTGGTGGAATGAGATCTAATGCTGCTAGGTACAGGTTTTCCATGGTGTGTATAGCAGAAATGTATACAATGTCCAATCCATTTTGAAACAGTCTGTTTTGAAATGGCTTTTCCCTGTGATCCTGCAGCATATGCTACCAATAATTGCTCAGATTTTCTGAAAGCTTTGGTTTTGTCCAAGTAGAAGCGTAACTGCCTGTGAATGTCCAAAGAATGCAGTAGTCTCTCACCTTTATTCTGTGGTTTTGGATAAAAAGTTGGCAAGTGAATAGTTTGGTTTAGGGCCACACTTGATACCACCTTTGGCATAAATGTAGGGTTAGTTCTTAAAGACACCCTATCCTGGTGGAAAATGACGAAAGGTTCCACTGCCATTAGTGCCTGTAATTCTGAAACTCTTCGTGCTGATGTTATTGCCAGGAGCAGAGCAGTTTTCCAAGAGATATATTTTAATTATGCTGTGTTAGCTGGCTCAAAAGAGGTAAAGTTAATTTTTCCAAAACAAAGTTGAGGTCCCAAGTTGGAGTAGGTGCTCTATGGGGCGGTCTTATGTTTTTAGCCCCACTGAGGTACTGTTTTAGCAAAGGATTAGAGAAAATTGGTGGATCCGTGTTTGTAATGAGCAGAGATGGCAGAGGGGTGGATCTTGATGGATGAAAAGGAGAGGCCTTTGTCCAGCATCTCAGTTAGGTATTGATATGTTTGTAATAGTGTGTATAAGCTTCTTCCCTTAATTGATAGCATAGTTGTTAAATGCAGTCCTGTTAACAGTGCCCATTGACATTTTAGAGAAAAAGTAACACAAATTAACAGAATTAAGGCACCAATTTCATAGCTTCATTTATGTTAAGTCATACATCGCTAAATAATGAATACTAAAAAATAAAATAAAAACTTAGATGTCTAAATGTAGAAATGCAGGTATATAAGCATCATGCGAATAATGTGTGTTTGCTAGACAGTATTCTTTTTTCTGAGATTTCATCGAAAATAAGACATAGCTAACTAAAACTATGTTAAACTAAATAACCTAGAAAACACTTACTTATACATATAAAAAGTAGTTAGGTATTGTAGTATCTGAGGAATGTTTGGGACAAGAGGGTCAAGGCTGTGAGCCTGGTTCCAGGCACAGAATCTCTTCCATTTATCCGAATAGGCTTCCCTGGTACTAGGCCTTCTGGCCTCCAGAATGACATCCATAACAGCCTTGGAGAAAGGCATTGTTTGCTTGACTAATGAATCTTCCATGCAGCTAGGTTTAAGGTCTTTAGCTGGCTGTGAAGTATCTGATTGTTGTGCTGAGTCAGCAGATGTGGGATTTGAGGCAAAATCCAGGGTGGCCCTTGTGCTAAGTTCTTTAAGATTGGGTACCAGTGCTGGCGTGGCCACTCTGGTGCAATCAGGATCATATTTGGCTCTTCTTGCCTGGCTTTTATGAGTACCTTTGGAAGGAGAGGTAGTGGTGGGAAAGCGTATACTTGTAGGTTTCTCCAGCTGAATGAGAGTGCATCCACTTTCCATGCTTGTGGATGGTAACTCCTTGTGCAGAATTTTTGTAGCTGGCAGTTCATTGGGGATCTATGTCCGGGCTCCACCATTTCTGTGTTATCATTCTGAATATTTGTGGATTCAGTTCCCATTTGTGGGGATCCATGATGTTTCTGCTTAACTCTTCCGCCGGTGTGTTTTTCTCTCCTGGCAGGAATTGTGCTTGCAGATGAACTTGATAATTTAGAGCTGTGTTCCACAAGGTCATGGCTTGTCTGCAGTGGGGGTAGGAGTGAGTGCCCCCTTGCTTGTTTATGTACCACATAACTGTGGTGTTGTCTGTCTTTAGTAATAGTTGTCCTGGATGCAGCAGGTCCTTGAAAGCTATAAGTGCATTTTGTACAGCTAGCATCTCTTTTTGATTGATGTGAAGATGCCTTTGTTCTGCAGGCCACTTGCCCTGAATACATTTTCCTGCCATGTGTGCTCCCCAGGCATAATCCGATGCATCTGTTGTCAGTGTTTGCCTGGCTGTGGGTTGAGTAAAAGGCTGTCCCTTGTTGAGGTGACAAGCTTGAGCCCACCATCGACACTCCTGTTGAAGGCAAGCAATTAGTGGTATAACTGTTTCCAAATTTTGACAGTGTTGAGACCATACACTCTTTAGGTACCATTGTAGTTTCCTCATATGCAGTCTGGCATATGGAATTAGTAGTATGCAAGATGCCATGTAACCCAAGGCCTGCAGAATTTTTCTTGCAGGGAGTTGGGTCTTTGTTGCCATCAATTGAAAATATTGAGTCAGTTGTCTTTGCTTGTCTGGCGTGAGATAAGCCATCTGGCCATTATGTTCAAGCTGGCACCCAGGAATATTATCTCTTGTGAGGGCACTAGTTTTGATTTCTTTTCATTTACTGTGTACCCCATGCAACTTAATAACTTTTTTACAAATGCCAGATGCTTTAGAAGAATGTCCTTGCTCTCTGCTTGAATCAAGCAGTCGTCCAGGTACGGATAAATTTGAATTCCTTTCTGTCTGCAAAATGCAATTACTGGTGCCAGGCACTTTGTGAAGACCCTGGGCGCAGTAGATAAGCCAAAGGGCAGTGCAGAGAATTGATAGTGCATTGAACCAGCTATGAATCTGAGGTATCTTCTGCAGTTTTGTCTGATAGGGACATGCAGGTATGCCTCCTTGAGGTCCAAGGTCACGAGCAGAGCTTTCTTGCCCAGCATGGGAAGAAGCTGCTGTAGTGTCAACATTTTGAATTTCGGAACATCCAGGTAAGTGTTCAGAGAAGAAAGATCCAGAATGGGCCTCCAGGCTTTGTCCTTTCTGGGAACCAGAAAGAGTTTTGAGTAAAATCCTTGTCCTTGCTCCTGTGGTGGTACCTTTTGAATAGCTCTCATGTCCATGACTGCTGTAATTTGTTTTTGTGCCTCTGCCCATTGATTTGGTGGCAGATTTGGCATTCCTTTTAACCTTGGCAGTGTATGAAAGTGGAACCTGTAACCTTGAGATACAATGGTGAGAACCCATTTGTCTTTGGTGATCATATGCCAATTGTGATAGAAAAGTGCCAGTTTTCCTCCCAAGGGGGCTGCCAAGAGAGAGCTGTTTGGCAGCTGTAGTGGGAAGTCATTGGGGCTGCTTTTTATATGGTTGAGGCCTGTCTTCCCCTTCTTTCTGGCCTGATGCAACCCATTGTCGAGGCCTGTAAGGACCTTGTGGTTGACCTCTACCTCTTGGACATCTGTATCTGCCCCTTTGAGGTCTGTCTGTAACTGGAAAGGACCAATTCTTAGTTGGCCAATTTCTGCTAAATCGAGGAGGCTGAACCTGTAAGAAATCCTTCACCCTTTGCATAGATTTTGCCTTATCCTCCATTTTCTTTAATACCTCTTCTGCCTTAACTCCAAATAACACATCCTGCTGCAAAGGTGCATCCAATAATTTTGCTTTAACATGATCTGGTAACGCATGTTCTTTTAACCAAGCATGTCTTCTAATGACAGAGCCTGTAACTGCTGCTCTACAGGAGGCCTCTAAAGAATCAAAACCACATTGCAAAGTATGTTTTCCCACTTGTTCAGCTGCATGCAATAAATTCTGCATTTCTTTAAAATTAGGAGGATCTGAATCTGGAAGCATTTTTTGTTTCAACTGAGACATCAAAAATTGCTGATATTTTAATATGTGAAACTGGCAATTTAAGGCCCTCATTGCTAAAGCTGCAGACGTATATACTTTCTTTCCCCATCTGTCTAATGCGCTGGAATATCTGTCAGAGGGAACTGGATTCTTGGCTGATGAGGCCTTAACCCCTTTGGGTCCCTGAGAAATAGTTTCAGGGTCAGCAACAGGGCTTTTATACAGAAATTTGTGTGAGTCAGGGACTCTGTAGTATCTGTCAGGTTTAACTGGGGCTGGAGGTAAGGAATCAGGATTTAAGCTGGATTCAGTATACACTTCATCCACTATATCTAACACTTGCAGAATAGCAAGGGGTCTGTGTTGAGGTAATAAAAGGAAGTCTCTGAGCCTTTTCTTGGATTCTGAGTAATCCTGGCCTTCCCAATGGAAATGCTCCCTCATGGTATGTAAGGTTTCCCCAAAGGAGTAGTCCTCAGGTGGAGAGGCTGATGGAATTGATTCCTCAGCATTAGAATCCTCATAAGGGGGTAAAGAATATCCTAGGTCTGAGGAGGAGTCTGAAGAGATGGACACCTTTTCGGATGAGTCATAGTCTGCATCCTGTCTAGGCCTTTTATCAGGAGGGGGATGGGACCCCCTGATCAGAGTGATTAGGTCTTCGGCCATTTTGAGCATTTGTTTCTTAGGCATGGAGGCCTGTCCTGGGGAATGCTGAATTTGTTTCTTTGTTTTTAAAGGAGGCTTAGACTTAACAGAGGCTTTAATGCTAAACTGAGTAGGTCTGAAAACACCCTCTGTAGCTGCAGGTTGCTCAGCTACTCCGGATCCCTCTGAAGGGTTAGTTTCGGTAGGCTGAAAATCTTGTGCGTCCGAAGGCCCAGCCATCTCCACGTGGAAGTCGGAGGCGGCCTGTGGTTCCGCAGAAGCAGTCGTCAGGGGCTGCGAAGGCGCCTCGCTGAAAACTGGAGAACCGTCGAGTGGCCTAGAAGAGGCTTTGTCGTCAGTTTTGGGCCTCGGATGCCTATCCTTGTCTTTGTGCTTTTTATGTATTCTGGTCGTCGGAAGTTCCGACGGCATGGTGTAATTGAATTTTCTGCCAAAATAATGTTGGGCAAAATCAAACCGACGTTTAATAGTACATTTGTTAAACCTAGCACAAAACTGACAACCAGTGATGTCGTGGTCTGGGCCTAGGCATGGGATACAATAGGAATGGAAATCCTTATGAGGTATTTGCTTCTCACAAGAAATACAGTTATTAACTTTTACCGACATCGGTCTGAGGCAAGAAAAATTTCCCCAACGGGGAACTTAGCTTTGTAGAAGACTTCGGTTCTGGATTCGGAATGAAAATCTCAGGAGTCGGTCGACCGGCACTTGCAAACTGCTTTTGCTTCGGGCACCGCGCGGCAAGAAAGACTGGAGAAAATGGTGTTGGCTGCATCTTACATACCCCTGTCGCACTGACGTCAGGGAGGAGGTGACAGCAACTGACGCCGGACCAAGACTTTGGAACTTAGGCCGACTGGGGAACCGCCTGACGGCAGGATAACCGTCTGGGGAACCGCCTGACGGCAGGATAACCCAAGTGTAATGACTGCAGCAGTGTAACACGATGAACATCTGCAGCCGCTTGTATCAAATCCTATCAGTTAAATCATTCAACCATAACTTAGGATCTTATCAGACCTCTGGTGTGTTGTTTGATATGCCCTTTATTCATTAACCCATTACATCACATCCTGTTAGATCCCCAGTCATCTGGAAGTCCATAGAGTATAAATTAAAGCAACTAAATCCTTTGTCTCCTTTCATCATCCAGCTTAAAGCCTGTCCTGAAGGTAAGGCTGTGTGTGGCTATTTGGTGCTGTAACTTAGTCTGCAATGTTTACTTGATCATGTGCCCATGTATATTCATCTGTGATTGCTTGGTGTCTAACTTTATGTTGAATATTTGCAGTTAATATAACTTTTTCTTGATTTTTTTTTACATTTTTTACACTTGCTCAATGTATTTATCTTATTATTTATTGCCTTTACAAACTTCACCGGACCCACTATAACCTTATATTTTTGAATTTAATTGTTTTTGCATTATTGCACTAGGATGTAATGCAAAAAAGTTTGTTGCAGTCTGATTCATTTACTTGTACAATAAATACATAGATATGCAAACAAACAAATAAATAAAAAAATAGATATTTCATAACATGAACTGGAAACTGTTGATTGGGATAAAGACATATAATTGACCCCATTCAGCTTCCTACCACTATGGCATTCACCAGGACAAGTGGTTCAGAAGATGGATGAATGGGTGGAATGAAATCATACTCTTCATTGTTCAGACTGCTGGCAATGTGGAAAGCCATCTTAATGGAATCCAATTTCAGGATTTCAGTTCATTGATCCCCCTAGTCTGAAATGCTCCCTCAACAGATTTACGGTTTCTCTTAAATGGAAGACTTCCAGAGGAGCACCTGAGAAAATGTATTTTTTGTGTGCATCACAACCTAAACAAAAGAATGTTGGCCTAAATATCTACATCCACTTGAATTTTTGATGACTGAATCAGACACCGCTGCTGGATAACGTACCACTTCCTCATGGCAGGAAGAATCACAGTAGAATGTTTGTCTGCATACATTAATATCTGAGCAGTGGTACCATTATCACTGTCCCTGTATGGCATTAGTATATAAATAAAAAAGATGGTATAGGAGGTGCAAAACATAATTTTTCATGTTTACTGGTGTTAAATTTTATAATATAATTAGATACAATGTTTGTGTAGTGTTGATTGTTCTTTTTTTTTGACAAGGATGTGTTTTTCCACAGAACAGATCCAGTATAATTCCTCAATTTTTCTAGTGTCTGCAACTAAAGGAAGCCCAGAAGAACTCCTGTGAATAAACATATGTAATCAAAATTTTTATATATGACATTAGAAGTGCACAACAAAGGATTAAGGACTGTGAGCTTCATTCTAAACTCCTGAGTTTGATTCCCTTAGTCTTCGCTTGGTAACGGTGTAACTCTGTGTAAGTCAGTTAATCTGACAGTATTCCTGGGATTTTGCACAAAACAATCACTCAAGCCTTGTAGGTTTACCTGGTTGAGAAACGAATGTCATATAAAGTCATGAATAGAGAAAGTTGTTTGCTTTCAGTTACAAACAACTGCTGTGTTTGAGGGGACAAGATGTGAATATGGGGGGTGGGGGCAGGAGCAGCCTTAGGTCAACTGGTGCCCTATGCAAAAGGGCTCCACAGCGCCCCTACCACACCACCAGGTGCCGCTATCCTGGTCTACCTACCTCAAATAAATACTGGAAAAGTGCCCCTGCTAGAGCAGCGCCCTAGGCGGCCGCCTATTTGGCCTATGCCTAAGGCAGGCTATGGGTGTGTGTGGGGGGGGGGGGATACAGGAGATTGTTTTTATAATAATTTGTAGTTACAGATTAATCATTGGGCTTAACCTACAAGTACCATTTTGTATACACAGATTCATGGTTTTGCACCAAACAGCATTTATTTTAAAGGCCTTTTTCAAATATTTAATACAGAGTTATGTACATAGCATAACTTGGCATCCGTTCTATCCAGTGTCATTATTCATCACAAATGGGTCTATGATCCGAGCTGTCAACTTCTCAGACAGATCTAGAGCACAAGCTCTTCCCCTTCCCATAATCCCTTGCTACCTTCTAACCTCAGATTGAGTTTGCTAAATTAGATGAAACACAGAAACAAACATCTGCAATGGAAGTCAAAAACTTCCCACCTGACCCAAGCCACTTCAGCCTCACCAGACCCCCCCCCCTCAGAAGGAAGGGAGAAGGAGGGTGGGAATGTAATGAATAATGATGCTGGATAGCACCGATGCCAAGTTATGGTAAGTACATAACTATCTGATGCTATCAGTGTCATTATTCTTCACAAATGGGTCAGAGTCCCCAGCTACTATCAACCTTGGGTGGCCTCAAGGAAAGATATGCTGGAACACAGAAGCCCTGTTCCAAGATACCAAATCCTATTTGTTATGCAAAATGAAAGTATGTGGATTAGACCAAGTCATAGCAGCACATATTTCATCGAGGGAAAGTCTAGCCAAGAAGGCAGATCAGGTAGCAACAGACCTAGTGCAGTGGACCTTAACTGGTCTGGTTAATTCTAAATGCCATCTAGCATAAATGAAGGAACTACAACCTGCAATCCACCTGGAGATAATCACTTTGGAAATTGCCTGGCCCCTTCTGTTCTGGGAGAGAGCCAGAAAGAGTAGGTCCGACTTTATAAACTCCTCAGTCCTTTTTATATAAAAACGCAATTGTCTGTGGACATCTAAACGATGCAAGATATATTCTCCTTTATTAGACTAATTAGGGAAGAAGACCAGTAGTTGAATCAACTGACTGAGATTTGCTTCAGAGGCCACTTTGGGGAGAAAGGAAGGATTTGGTCTAAGAGACACCCTGTCCTTATGAAAGATCATGAACAGGTGTTTAACACACAGAGCCTGTAGTTCCAAGACCCTTTTGACATTTTGGCAGAAGTAATGGATACTAAAAAGGCTGTCTTCCAGAATAGAAATTTAATATCACATGAACTAGTGGGTTCAAAAGGTTTTTGCATAAGAGACTGCAGCACCAAAGTCAAATCCCATGGCAGTGATGGAGCCTTAATAGGAGATCTAAGAAGAAAAACTCCTTTCAAAAAGGCTTTACACAATTTGGAAAAAAAGGTAGGCTCATTGTTGACATGGAAATTAGAGATGGCAACCAACTGGAGTTTAATGGTAGAAAAACTCACCCTATTCTGAAAAAGAGAAGATAAGACGAGCAAAATATCAGGAATAGGGGCTGTACAGGGATCTAGCTACAATTGTCTGCCCCAAATGGAAAACCTTTTCCACTTACTGGAATACACCTTCTTAGTAGATGGCTTTTGAAAAGCCAAAATAATGCCCCTCACCAGGGAAGGAAGCCTGGACTGTGAAAAGATTACTGGAACTGGAGAAACCATGTAGTTAGACAAAGGGTCCGGAGATTGGGAAGTGGAAGCCCCCAGGGATGGGAGATGAGATCTAGAATGGAATCTAGTATCCCAGGTGGATACTTCAGATGAGACCTTAGGAAGAAGAACCATGCCTGACGAGGCCAGAAAGGGGCAATGAGGATGAGAGCTCTTCAGGCAATGAGCTTTCTGTAAGACTTTGGGCATTAGGGGAACAGGAGTGTAAGCATAGAGGAGGCCTGGGGTGAATCCCCTGATGGGGGAATCAGGGCAAAGTAATTGCTGCATTTGTGGTTGACTGGGGAAGCAAAAATGTCGCATCAGGGTTGACCCCAACAGCTGAAGAATCGCCTTGCCACTGACGGTTTCAGGGACCACTCATGAGGACTCAAGATGGACCTGCTGAGTTTGTTGGCCAGCATGCTGGAACTCCTGGGTATACGAGTTACATGAAGAAAGTGCCTAGAAGACATTGCCCATTCCCACACTCTCACGGCCTCTCTGCACAGAGGATAAGACTATGTTCCCCCTTGCTTGTTGATGTACCAGACAAAAAACATGCTGTCTCTCTGAATTGGTATGGTCCCCAGAAGGTGGCATTCCAGAAAGGCCTGCAGCATTAAAAGGACTGCTCTCATCTCCAGGACGTTTATGTGCAATTTGGTCTCTATTGGGGACCACGTGCTTTAAATCATCCTGTGCTGAAAATGCCCCACCTCCCCCACCTCAACAGAGAGGTGTCCATGGTCACTGTGGTCTTGGGCTGGGGCAGACAAAACGGTTGCCTAGAAAAAGGTCCTGAGATTGAAGACCATCAAATAAGATGATTCCTGCATACCTGTGTCAACTTTATTGTCATAGACATGCGCTGAGACAGAATGGACCACTGGACTGCCAGGGTCCATTGGAGAACTTGCATATGATACCTGGTGAGAGGCACCGACTGAATGGTAGCTACCATAGAACCTAGCATTTTGAGAATCAAATGTACAGGCAGGCATGCTAGATTCAACAAAAGAAAAACATGATCCTGAATCAGGTGTACCTTGCAGACAGGCAGTGCTGCAGTCTCTGATACAGTGTCCAGCAGGACTCTGATGAATTCCAGGTTTTGGCTTGGAACTAGATTTGACTTGGGCAGGTTCACTGTGATACCTAGATACTGGAAAAGACTGAGGATGTAACTGGTCACCAGTGTTAGTTGATGCCTCATGGGAGCCATGAGAAGCCAATTGTCCAGGTACAGAAAAACCTGGAAACCTTGCAGCCGGAGATGAGCTGCCACCACTGCCATACATTTGGTAAAGACCCACGGGGGCTGTGGTGAGTCCAAAGGGCAGGACTCTGAACTGATAATGACTGGCCCCTAACCAAAAGCATAAGTATCTCCTGGATCATCCGTCGATCTTTATAAGATAGTAAGCATCCTTGAGATCTACTGAGCACATCCAATCATCTTTGCGCTAGAGAGGCAGAATGGACTGCATAGTGACTATCTGGAACTTGGACTTTGACAGAAAGGTTTAGCTCACTGAGGTCCAGAATCAGACACAGATCCACAGTTTTTTTTTGTCACCAAAACGAAGGGGGAGTAAGTTCCAGACCCTTGTTGTCCTGTTCGGACCTCTTGAATGGCTCTTTTTTGAAGGAGGTCTTGCATCTCGACATAGGCCAACTCCTTTTGGTGGGGTGGTACATCCGGGAGAAACCTCTGAGTTGGAGGGGGCTAAGCGAAGGAATGGAGTAACCCCTGGAAATTATTTTTAGCATCCACTGACTGGAAGTGAGACTTGTCCAGGATAGGGGGTGAAGGGAGAGATGACCCCAACTGCCTCCAGGGCAGGACAGTCGGGCAGTGCATCAGGAGAGCTGGAAGGGCTTCTCTGAGAAAGCTTCTCGGGAGCCAATGCAGACCCCCTCTGCCACTAGGGCAGCATCTACCTTTGAATCCTCTGCCCTAGCCTGTGGAAGAGGATTCCTGGGAAGCATCCTGAAAGCTTCTTACATCTCCTCTGGGTTTTAGAAAAGGACCTCTGGGGAGTAGAAAACTTGATCCCTAAAGCGAAAAGACTCTTGCCTTCCTGCTCACGGCAGGTTAATGTCCCTTTAACAGATGGTCCACAGTGGAACTGTCAAAGGGGGTGTTAGTAAAGGATGCCTTAAAGGCTTCCACAAACCCGCAAAGGCACAACCAGGCATGTCGCCTGATAGCAATACCTGTGCCTGCCACTTGAAAGGTGGCCTCCACAGTATTGGAAATCAGCCTCATTGAGGAATTCATTAAGGAAGTGAGTGGACAGCCTCGGAGAGACTAGCTTGAGGCTCTCTGGAAACAACAACTCTGACAGGGAAGTGGTAAACTCTGAAACCAAATTCTTCTGAAGCCAGGTAAAGTGGGCCAAGTAATTGGTTGCTCTCAGACTGAAAGTAGCTGAGGCAAACGCACGCTTTTTAAAATGGTCAATCACCCAGGACTCTCTGTTCGGGGGAATGGACCAAGGAGCTCTGCTCAGATAACTCCTTCTTGGTAGCAGCTGCCACCATGATGGCATCGACAGGGATACCTTTGCTGCAAAAAGACTTAACTTTAGGGGGGACTGAGGAACTTATCAGATTTCTTGGGCATATGTTCCACTGTGTCCGGCTCCTTCCAAGCCATGCTGGTGATAAGGTCCACAAGCTCTTTGCCGGGGGGGAACCCAGCTAGTAGCTGGTTCCATCCCAAATGCTTTCAGGAACATGGACTCCTCTGAAGACGGGGGTTGGGAAGACCATACGCCTCTCAGTTTGCGAACTTCCAGGATGTCCCTGAAGCAAACCTCCTCAGGCGGAAGTCTGAGGGACCCCTCTCCCTCCTCAAAATCCATGTCTTCAGTGAGTCTCTCTGGGAGAGGTAAAGTGCCTCCTCTTACATGTTCTCTTCCAAGAGGGCTCCTCCATGGTGGGCTCAGGGGATGACTCAGAAGTGATGGGTACCCCAAGTGGGGCAGTGCCTTTCTGAAGGTGCTTGCAAGAGAGCTGACCCAGGATGGATGATGAGGCCTCAGCACCCAATCCCCAGAAAGGCTGGGAAGGACCTTGAGAAGAAGGAGCAGTAACTACCAAACTGGAGAAGGTCCTCTCTACTGCCTGGAAGACTGACGGACCGTATGAAGTCCCTCCATCCCCGGCATCCAGAGCCACCTGGGAAGGGAGAGGGGACCCCTGATGCAGTGCTGAAGCCCAAGGATGATATCGTCTCCAAGCTGTCCAGCACTGAAGCTTCCAAGGTAAGGGAGCAGTTCAAAAAATCTGGACCTGAACCCATTTGCAGGGGACCAACACAGACCCCTTGGAGATGAGGCCCACTCTGGTCCGAGGCTGCCGAACAGAGCTGGCCAGGAACCCTGAAGGTGTTGAGAAGCGGGGAATACCTGACACCGTCAGCCTAACACTATGAATCTCCGGGTACTGACATTCCAAAACCTGTTGGATTGGAAGAGGACAGCGGAGACCTGTGGATGGGGAGAGTCCCCTAGCTGCATGGGCTCGGGATGGCAGCAGGCCCAACTCGATTTGGGTTTTGAGGAAACTCCTCATCATCCTATCCATGTCCAAGGGCAGGAGACTTCTGGACAATCTGGGCAAAGCTGAAGAGTGGCCAGATCTTGCTGGAGATCTGAACTTGGATCCCGAAGTTCTATGGATCCAAAAAGGAGATCAGCTCCGATGTCTCAGATCCAACCTCCTGGAGGATCCGAAAGGGGAACCCTATATAACAACAGGATCCGACACAACTATCAAATCTGACAACTTTATAGGATCCGAAGACCTGGGAGCTGTACCAATCAGATCCAACAAACTGATCAGATCCAGGGGTGGCCTGCACTTACTCGGATCCAAAGGCCTCTGATCTGACGAGGCCTTGGATCCAAGAGCCTGCTCCAAAGATCTAGGAACTGCAGATTTCAGATCTAACACCAAGGAGGCTGGACTCTGACCTAGGGATCTGCGATCTGACAGCCTCAACTTTTTTGGAAGCGAGGAAGAGGACACCCTGGGGGTAGGAGGAGGTCTCTTCTTTGTCTCCTGAGAAGACTTGGAAGGGGAGTCTGAGGCAGTGGACCACCCTGCACCAAGCCTACGAGGAGTAAGTTGGTGAGGTGCTCAACAAGGGCCCTGGGTTTTAATGCGGCACAAATGTCACATTCAACTTCCAGGTGTGCTGAACCTAGACAGTAAAGATACTCCTCGTGTGAGTCAGAGCATTGCATCCTCTGAACTCACATGGAGCATCTCTTAAAACCTGAAGGCTTTTCAGCCATAGTAAGGAACTACTACTCACACAGAACACACACAATCAAAACAACAAAGATTTTTTTTAAAAAGAACTAGCCTAAGAAATAAGTGCAATGCGCAAAGCACTAGAAGGGGGAGGGGAGAAATCTACCTAAACAAACACTAGGTTCTGACCGGGAGGGGAGCAAATACAATTAGACTAAAAGAAAGCAGTTAAAGATAGTAATATCAGCCTAAGGAGGAAGAAAAAGAGAGAAGAAAGCCAACAAAACACCACTTAACTAAAAATCCTAATGCCTGAGCCTAGCCCACATCTGAAACGAGTCAGCTGCAAAAGAGATCTGAGGGCTAGAAAGTAGCAAGGGATTATGGAAAGAGGAGGAGCTTGAGCTCTGGATCTGTCTGAGAAGTTGCCGGCTCAGATCCAAGGTCAGATCCTAGGCCCATCTGTGAAGAATAATGACACAGATAGCATCAGATCTTACGTCTTATGACTTGTCTGAGAAGTTTTTATACATGGGTTCCCCTAAAAAAAGGAGCTGGCCCAATCAGAAGTCCCAGTTATCAAAACTAAATAAATCCTATGAATAAATATTTTCATAGTTTCATAGGTAATTAAGGCTAGCTGCCCTTGTAGCCTAACCAGTTTATCTTTTTGTGCTTGAAATAACCTATCCCATTTGGTTATGGATTGGCCTTACCCGTCCCATTGCCGATAATTATATATTATCCCTAATGGGAATAACTGGGATCATACCACAGAAAATTTGATGGGACACATGCATGGGATAAAGCATTTAAGAAAAGACTCTGTCCATTAATAGTGCAGGAGGAAGTCCTGGGGAAACCTTCACAACCATACATCTAAGGTGGGCTTGAATATGTACCTGCCCTTAAAAACTGTTCTGTTGATGTTGCAGAAGAAGTTTAGATACCAAGACTGAGCTTCCTTCTCACCAAGCACCACCCCTACCACATGCAGAAACACCAGGAAGATCAAGGTCATTCTCATTGCCCCTTTCTGGCCTCAGCAGGTGTGGTTCCTTGTCATTTGGCCTCATTTGATGCACCTGCCTTATGTGCTGGATCCCAATCCAGTCCTTCTGTATTACCACCCAGAATGCCTCACCTGGACATTCAAGCCCTCAAGTTAACCGCGTGATTTCTCCACTTCTTGTAATGGCTAGGCCATCCAGGTTCTCTTCTGAGGTGATTCACAGACTTATTTCTTCCCAGAGACCATCCACTAGAAAAATGTATGAGTAAGTGATGAAGATTTTCCATTTGGGCCTCACAGAGACATTTGGATCCTTTTACAACCCCTATTTCAATGGTATCAGACTTCCTAGTTTCCATCTTTCACGATGGGGCTAGTTATTCCACTATTAAAGTACAGCTAGATATATCAAATTTTCATGTTCTTTTTTTTTTTTTTTAAACAAGAAACATCTTTATTAAATTATCACTTATGACATAGGCAATCATACATTTATATAAATGAAAACAAACCAGATTAACATAATTCCAGCAGCAAGTATTTTATATCACAAACCATACTGACACAATCCTAGTTGCAAACATTATATGTCACTTATAATCTACCCAATTATTTAGTCAGACATTACATAGCTCATTCAAATCATGCCTTCTTTTAAACCTCATTCCTCCCTGTATGTTGTGTTTCTACAATTCCCACTTTTTCTTATGTAATTTGCTCCTACCTTTGTAAAGATCCCATTTCCAGCTGTTTTATTTCCATTACTATATGCACTAATTCTAGTTCAAATTTTCATGTTCTTGAGAATTATGCTTCCTACGTAAAGCATTCCTGAGGGGTACCTTATTTTGTAGACCTCCACTTAAGTATCCTACTCCTTCTTGGGACATGACATTTTACTACGAGCTTTAACTCAACCACCCTTTGAATCCACTGGCAAGGTGGATATTAAATTTATGCCCTGGAAAATGTTTTTCTGAAAAGGAAGATTTTTCTATTAAAAAGTAAAAATTAACATATATATATATATATATATATATATATATATATATATATATATATATATTAATTATAATAATTTAATTTAGGCTAGGAGAACTGCCCTGAACTCTAAGATATTGATATGAATGCTGGCCTTGCTCGGGGACCACATGCTTTGGACCATCTTTTTCAGGTAATGCCCCACCCCACCCCATCTGGAATATATCCATGGTCACTGTGGGTTTGGGAGTGGAAAAAAAAAACAGTCATCTCTGGGGACTGAATTCACCACTCTATATGTATCCTGCAAAATGCTGGTCAAACAAACCTGAAAAACTTATGGGCTGATGCTTTATAGACCACTGAACTGCCAGTGTCCACTGTAGAACTCGTATGTATTATCTTGTCAATAGAAGTAGAGTGACAGAAGATGTCATTAACCACAAGAGCTGGAGAACCAATCTCATAGGTGGTGTTTAGTGGGAAAGAAGCTCTAGGGACTGATTGCATAGCATGGACAATCTGCTAAGTGGTAAAGTGGTAATCTTACTATCTGAATAGTTATATACGAGCGAGTTCCTATGAACTCTAGAGTCTGCACTAAGGAAAATGTGATTTGTCTTGACTTAATATGA
This sequence comes from Protopterus annectens, assembly GCF_019279795.1. Lineage (NCBI taxonomy): Eukaryota > Metazoa > Chordata > Ceratodontiformes > Protopteridae > Protopterus > Protopterus annectens. The sequence goes on from NC_056725.1 coordinate 709,452,031, forward strand.
TTCCAAATTGATACCAAAGCTGGAGTAAATAGTTCCAGGCTCAGATTACTAAAGACCTGTATGGAGCAGTGAGCAGCCAGTTGTCTAGGTAAAAGAACACATGGAGCCCTTACAGTCTGATATGAGCTGCAACCACTCCCATGCTTCTGATGAACACCGAGAGAGGCTCTGGTGAGGCCAAAGGGTGGGGATAGGAGCTAACAGTGACTGTCTCCCAGACAGAAGTGAAGATATCTTCTGGAGCACCTGTCCATTTTGATGTGGTAGTATGCATCCTGAAGATCTATCGAGCACATCAAATACCTTTCCTCAGGATAAACAGGATAGACTATACTGTGATCATTTGGAATGTTGTGTGTTTGACATTCTGGTTTAAATGGCTGAGCTCCAAAATTGGCCAGTGATCATCATTCTTTTTTGGCACCAAAAAGAACCCTAAGTAAGTTCTGAATCCATGCTGATCTGGAGGGATCTCTTAGACGACACACTCGTCTAGCTCCTTTTTTTATTTCTATAGCTGCTGCTTTCCTTTGAGTGGATGGGACATTGGGGAGTTTCATCTCTGATGGGGGTGGACAAAGAAAGAGAATGTAGTAGCCTCTGGAAATAATTGCCCGCACCAAGATATCTTCAGTGATGGATTTCCAGGCTTCTGGATGCAGAGAAAAACACCCCACACACTGACTGCCTCCAGACTGCAGCAGTCAGGCAACCAGTCAAGAGCACTGATAAGGTCTCTCTGAGACAGGACCCCTGAAGGTTTGATTTTACAGACCTCCTCTGTCATGTGGATGACATCCACCATTGGAATTCTCCCCTCGGCCTTGGGTGGGGTCTATCTCCAGAAGTGTCCTGAGAAAACCCCTGGGAATTTCTTAACCACAGTTTCTTACCCCATAATTTGTAGAGAAGGTCCTGGGGGGAGGTCTTTGACCTTGAGTCTAAACAGATTTTTACCATCAAAAGTGGAATTTACAAAGGAAGTCTTAAAGGGCTCTGCAAAGTCACACAAGTACATCCAGGCATGTCTCCTTATGGTTATGCCAGTACCTGCAGCTCTCAAAACACCTTCTGTGGTGTTAGACAGCAGGCATACAGAGACATTTGAAAGGGACTGTAGGGTGGCCAGCTGTGAGTCCACTGTTTTCATTTCCTCAGCAGGCATGAATGCGGAGAAAGATTTGAAGAGTTCATTAGTCAAGTCTCTCTGTAACCTAGTCATGTGTGGAAAATAGTTCAGTGATCTCAGAGCGAAGGTAGCTGAAGTATAAATTTGCTTCCCAAACCTATCCAAAGTCCTAGATTCCCTGTTAGGGGGACGATCAGATGATCTCTCCTCTGCAAGCTTTCTTTTTGTGACTGCTACTATTACCATGTCATCTACCGTAGGGCCCTTACTCCATTAAGGATTATCTTACAGAACAGGATGATAAAGGTGGCCTAAATGTACTGGTCTTTCTTGTAGGAATGGAGAATGCAGTCTAGGTGAGAATGGTTCTTGTGAAAAACTTGGCTCCAGTAAGATCAGATATGCGTCCCACAACAGTACTGAAGTCCAGATCCAATACTTACTGAACATTCTGCACTCAATTCAGGTTCTCTGCACCCGCTGTGCATTGCTTTTAAGCAGGTTAACAGTTTATACTTCACTATTACCAACGTGCATACTCATGCTTGCCTCGAATATGAATGCTAATACATGGATAAACTGTGAGATTTGTGTGTTAAGCTGAATCTTGCCTAGTAATGAAAGGTTAATTGACCTTAAGCAATACTCCATGCAGCTCGTAGGTATGCTTGGTGATTCACTGTCTGTGCAGTGCACAGCCATTGCCAAACAGCATTAGCATGTTCTGTGCTGAAAATGTTACTACACACCTGCACAATCTTCTGATCTTATATTACCTAACAGCCTGTACATCTGTGCTGCTTCTCTCTCAGTAACTGTGGTGACTATCACAGATCACTGTCTCTGTAGAGTTTCTTGCAAAGGTGACTGCCTACGAATGTATTTTCTGTACTAGTGCACTGCATCTTTATTTTAATTCTAAGTTGGTTGTCGCTGTAAGCTTACCTATGTACGATTAGCACTGAAATACTGCTTTCACTTCATTAATCTTTCATGCTGTCACCCTTAATAGGCACAGAAGGAAAAGGAACGGCTTCTGAACAGTACAAGTATGCAATACACTGATTCTCACTGCATGCCTGCAGCGCAATATTAATCAGTGTTTTAGCTAGAATCATAATGCCATTTTAGGAAACTGATAGGCCCGGCTAATATCAATGTTTCGTGAACATTTACCACTAACATAGACAAGACAAGTTAACAAAGGAATGTATTTTAAGTGAATGGAATGCAAATTATTTTACCTTTTTATAATTAATATATTTTTTAATTCTAATTACCTGCTATCTGGGTAAGTGCACCAGTACAACTCCCTTTGCAACCACAACCTAAGCTATCTGCATAACACAAAACACTACAAAACTTTACAAAGTAAATGATTTACACAGAGAATGAAGGACTGAAATTATAGTCTACAGTTAAAGGGACTTCAATTTTACTGCTTCTAGAGCAGTTTTATACTTTTACAGCAACAGTTTTAAGTCATCAATACAAATCCTTTGGCATGTGTAGTATGCATGGTTGCTTTAAGTCTGCACTGGACTTAATGTAATAAACTGCTTAAGGATCATTGTGCTCAAAGCTTTATTTGTTTCTCTGAAATACTGCTAACTATTCATAATGAGCCCAAAAATGTTTTTACATAAGCTTCAGTAGTACAAGTCATTTTGCATTTGGATGGAAGTGAGCTCCAGGCAGCAAGTACAACTTTTAGGAAAGCCATTTCTGAGGTTGCTAGTTCAAATGAGAGCCTTGTTAATCCTGCACTTGTTCCGGAATGATTTTCATTTAAATTAGGGAGCAGTAGACAGTATCCAACATGCATAAATCTAAAAGTTAAGACATTAAGAAACAATAAAGCATAACCACTAATTGGGAAACATTCAGTTTTTGCAGTGAAAGACAATAGTGTTCTTTCAGGAGAATAAAATATTAAAGCAGCAGATTGTATTCACTGTAAGCTGCAGAGAATGGTGCTGCATAACAAAAAAGAGTAAAGTTACATAAACCTAAAAAAAAATTTAGAGTTGTCAGGGAGCATAATGTGGGTTTCACTGAAACTTTGAAGAATGCACTTTGAAATGTAGACAAATGTTTACTTAGAAAGGTCATATCATACATATATCAACGTAAAAAAATTGCTTGTACAGTGCAGGTGGATGCTGGGCAATGCAGGAGGTTGACACTAGTACTTATCACGCTTTCAAACTGTGTGTAGAGAAGCCCAGCAACAGGAAGTTAAGTTGTGACTCCCTGCCACTACCTATAAGACTGTGTCTGTATAGCTGAGTATGACATTAGAGGCAGAAATATGTTCTATTTCAGGGCAGTATAGTGAGCTCTGTGACACTGTTGTCAAAAGTCACACAGTCCAAACCTGTGCATTTCACATAAAGTGCAACAGTCCAGTGTTCAGGCATTTGTTTCAGCAAATATCATTCAGAGAGATTACAATTTAAAAACCAAAAAAAAAAAAAAAATTAAAAACCAGTAATGTAAATATGTAATTACACTGCTACCCTGTAATATAATACAGGTATACTGCCTTTTAATTTTCTTTTTTTGCTTTGTCTAACTGACCGCGGTGGTGGTGCTGCGGTAGCGTTGTCGTCTCACAGTAAGACGCTGTCCGGTTCGATTCTCAGCTAGAGCTTCTTCTGCGTGGAGACATGCGTGAATGGGTGTACCTTCGTTGAAGGTTGTGCATCAGGGATGGTAACTCGGTACGTAAAAATCAACTACCAATCATTAGCGGACCAGAGTTCCGCTGTGGCGACCCCTAACCGGGAAAAGCTGAAAGACACAAAATCTATTGTGAAACCAATTTGTTCATATTCAACATTGTATAACTTTTTTTTTAAGTATTATCATCTATTAGTGTACACTGTAAAACTCCACTGCCAATCATGAGCGGACAGATGATCCACTGTGGTGACCCCAAACCGGGAAAGCCGAAATATGAAGAAGAATTATCATCTATTAGTGTAAACTGTGCTTGTAAAAGGCCTACTTAGTGACTGTATAACCTCTATTGTAAACTGTTGCATTTCTTGGAGCTTTTCTCCTCAGGTCTCCACTGAAAATGGTTCCCAAGCCCAGATGGACTAACCCGGTTAACAAATGTCAATAAATAAATAAATAAATTTCTCCCTTTCTGATAATAGTTTCTGCTGTGTGTATCACCATCCTGTATTAAACCAACTTGGACACACAGATAACACTTCTTTGAGAGAGTCACTGTGAAAGGGATTATGACTTCACAACACACCTCATGAATAATTTCCTACAGGTGGTATTCTTCTGTCAAATTCAACATACTGTTACCCCTCAAAAGACTGTTGTGTATAAAACATACTACACTATGCTGTAAGACTAAGTGATCAACATTAGTTATTGTTGTTAGCTGACTGAGAGATCTAACTAGAAGCCTAGGGAGAAAGAGCTGAACGGGGTAAAATGTACTAACAATATGTAATAATATCAGAACCAGAATTAGAATCACATTTATTGGCCAAGAATGCATACGCATACAAGGAATTTGACTCCGGTTTCAGTGGCTCTCCAAGTATGATTTACATAGATGACACACATGCAACCATTAAGAACAAGGCAAAACGACATACATGCAACTATTAAGAACAAGACAAAAAAGTAAATATACATATACATACAAAGTGCAAAGTGCAACTCAGTGCAATAAATTAAATAAATTCTGAAAGAAACAAAAATTAACAATATGTAAACAATACTGCAGAATACTCGGAGGCTTAGGAAAAAGAATACCCCAAACTAATAAGCTGAGTTAATTTTATGAACTTGATGGCCTGTGAAAAAAACTGTTCTTATATCTGCTTGTTTTGGTGCGTATTAACCTATAACACCTGGCTGATGGTAATAGTTCAAAAAGATGGTGGCCTGGATGTGAAGGGTCGGTGACGATCTTCCCTGCCCTTTTCATGACTCTGGAATGGTACAGGTCCTGTAAGGAGGGCAAACTAGCACCAATGATATTTTCAACAGACCCAACTATTGGATGTAACCTATTTTTGTCATGATTAGACAGAGATCCAAACCACACTGTTAGGGTAACATTATCTGTAATGAGAATCTCATTATATGTAATATATATTTATATGCATCTCATCTCATATGCAATGAGAACCTCATTATATGTAATATATATGTATATGTATCCCATCTCATATGTAATGAGAATCTCATTATATGTAATATATATTTATATGTATCTCATCTCATATGTAATGAGAACCACATATTGGGTGGGATACCTCTCTATTGGACAGTTTTTTATGGTACATACAAATTTTTCAGACATAAATGTAGCCCCTTTGCAATTTCTCATTTCACCCCTACTTAGCACAACGTAAGTCGACTGAGTCACGAGTAAATGAAATAAAATGATTTTTGCATCTATTTCCTTTTTTTAATTAAACTAGTGTCTTAGACACTAATACTGGTGTAATACTGATATAGCAAATGACAGCAAAATGAAGGTGAAAACTTTGTTAAAATTGTACTTTTCAATAAAAAACAAAGGCAGAAAGCTGACTGCCAACAAATCAGATTTCTCTGGCTGCCGGAAGTTGTGATTACATCATTAAAATGTCACCTATTTTAACTGCAAAGGAAATGGATAAGATTTTTAACTTTAGAGGGAAGGTGGAAAACTAGAAGAAAATGAAATATGGTAGAAACCTTGGAAGTGAGCGAACTAGCCTTTCACAGCCCATTCAGACTTACCAGGTAAACATATATAAATAAATATTACAACTTTTGTTCAGGCCTACAGAGAGACACAGAGTTATTTTACTTAAAGTTTTTTTTGCAGATAATACTGTACAATATCATCTTTACTTCATTTATACAGTAGTTAAAGTTCGGCCCTGTAACCAATTATAGTCACTATACTATGCAATGACTTCAGCGAACTGAATTTAAATGCCTGATGACAGAAAGCGACTAAACACTTGACTAAACTGCCCTTAAGTGCATTTAATATCATTCCTACTTTTCCTTGCACACTCTCACCTGTCCCATGCTCACTTAAAAAATTCAGTGGCTTCCCTTAATGCCAACCCTTAAAGAAATCTATTCCACGATCCTACCACTTTCCCTGTGAAACTACCCCTTTACACCTTTGCAATGTAATTTTGTGCACCAGTATCGCTTGTGGTCTCATGTAAGAAAAGGTCCAGGACCTCTAGTCTCTGGCCATATCCCCTCCAGCCCACGGATGTTTCTGATAACCTGTACTCTTCTCTCAACAGGCCAATAATTGAGTACAATGCAGCAAATGGAGAGACCGCAAAGGTTTCTCAAAAGGAAAATTCAAGGCCTTCAGCATCTTTCCTATGTGGATCGGCTGAAATCACTGTCACTTTACTCTGTTTCATACAGACTACTCAGAGCTGATCTCTGCCTTGCATAAAGGGCAATCTTTGACCCTGCTTTATTAGAAATGCTACATACCCGCAAGTCAAATGGCACATGGGTTACTCACTCTAAAGACCTAAACCTGGTATGTGACATTAATAGAACCTGCTGGAGGGACAGATTTGTCTCGCAGAGGTTATCACACCTTTAGAACAGACTCCTACTTCATGTCAAACAGAGCAACTCAATGGCCCTCTTCAAACACAATCTGGACGATTGGATGGGTAACCGTAAATTCACCCGGGGGTTCCATCTGTGTCTCTCTTGGACAGAGGCAATAGGTGCTGATCCTTGAAAACAAGGGTAACTTGGCTAGACTTGTAAAGGCCCTAGGGTATTAGGCTAGTAACTTCCTATGATCCCATTTTCCTATGAACCTCTAACATTCCGCGGATTTTCTTCCACCTGTCTGATATCAATTTCACTGTATTGCCTCCAAAACTGTACACAATATTTAAGGTATAGTCTGAGCCGGAAACTGTAGAGTGCTACCAGACTATCTCCTTGTGGATACATTGCAGTATTCCATTTGCTGCTGCCACTTCCCTTTCACCAAGGTCGTGGTATTTAAGTAATTAAGAACCCCAAACTGCTTCATTCCCATCAGAGAACACACCACCTCCAAACCAGAGCTCACATGATATACCTTCTCTTAATATTTTTCACAATCCAGACCCATCCAATCAACTTGCAGTATTCTGGCATCCTCATCTAAAGGACTCTTTATTAAATGGAATCAAATTCATAATACATTCAGCACAATTAAACTATTAACCTGTAACTGAAGTAATATCCTCAAACTTGACCAAGGAATCCATAAACACACACTATCATGTGAATTATAAACTAACATTATCAGAAAAAAATTATCATCACACCTAAAATTAGAGTCCACAACCATATCAGATCACAGTTTGACTAGGAATCATTGATAAAAAATTATATAAAAGAAACTCTGGAAGCAATAAATCAAATTTTCGATTAGCATCTTAATACAATCATTAAATACACTAGACAGAAAGTACGACTGTGTAGGAACACACCGTAATAGCAGATGTTTGAGTAGATCACTGTAGCAGTAGTTATGATTAGTAGAAGTCTTTGACACTTTATCATGGCATCTGGCCCAACTTCAAGCATTCCAAACCCTTCCCCTCCAGGCATAAATGACACTCTCCCTCACAGGACATCAGGACTATCTCAGTATAAAACTGACATCTGCCTAAGTATTGAAGTGCTTTCTTGTCCATAGACTTAGAACATGTCTGAAAGTTACATATATAATGATCACCAAAGGGATCAAGACATACCTCTATACACACACACACACACACACACACACACACATATATATATATATATATATATATATATATATATATATATATATATATTTATATATGGAATTCCTTCTAAATCACGAATCCCAGAAAACTGATGTTCAGAATGTTGAGATAAAAATACTGACGACTGACATTCACGAACAGCCGATGTTTCCCAGGGCAACTCAACACTTGCCCAGCATGTGGAAATATGCCCTTTTCCCCACTGTAGTACGATCCCGGAGTTGGTATATATAGTTAGGGGGTGTTGGGGACACAGCCTGACAACTAGGTGGTTGTTATATAGGCTGGCGTGTTTACCTTAGGTGTTGGACAAGTGTTTACTTGCCCTGGAAAACATTGGCCGATCGTGATTGTCAGTCTTCAGTATTTTCGTCTCGACATTTTGAATGTCAGTGTGTTATGGGCTTTGCGATTTAGGAGGTAATCCATGTATATATATGGGTCTACTTTGTTTCATTGAATCTGATTTTACTGAATTTCATTTCGTCCTAACCACTTCATTGAAAACTCAAATTACTGAAAACTCATTTCACTGAACTGCAGTTAGTATATATGGCACTGTGTAGAGTACTCTAAGGCAAGTAAAAGGTATATATGCCCTTTTCCCCATTGTAGTGCAATCCTGAAGTTAGTATATATATATATATATATATATATATATATATATATATATATATATATATATGTATATATCTGTATGTATATATATATATATAGATATATATATATATATATATATATATAATATAGATATAGATATGTAGGGAGGGTGTGGGTCTTCTGGAGAGAGTTAGTCATTGATGTTGTAACTATGCATTGTTTTGAAGTTTCTGGTAAAATACAATATAAGATAAACAAGGTGGGGGGGCTGTGCTCCCCACAACCCCCCCAACTATATATAGATTCATAGGTAGGTACTAGGCTATTGGCCCTAGGGTCTTTATAAACCTAGCCAAAAGGGTACCCTGGCTTTCGCCACCCAAGAAATGTATTTTCCTGTGTCCCTGTCGAGTAGAGCCCCAGATGTGATCCCCGGGGTGAATTTCCTATTTCCCATCCAGTCATCAAGATTTTTTTTGAAAAGTGCTAATGAGGAGTTTTGTTTGATATAGATAGGTAGTTTGTTCCAGAGTATGGGAAATCTCTGGGACAGGAATCTATCCCTCCAGCATGTTCTGTTTATTGTGGTGACAAGGTGTAGCTCGGAGGGATTGGGATTTCTTTAAGTGGAGCATGTCCAACAGCTCTGGGTTTGACACAGCTTTGTATGTCAGGCAGTGATCGCCTATGAGTATGCGATATGTGACGGAGTAAAGCTGGAGTTTTTTGAGATGGTCTGCGTAGGGCATCAGTTTGAGGCTGGTAATCCTCTTTGTGAAGTATTTCTGCGGCCTTTCCAGTTGTTGTAGATATCTTGTGAGGTACATACCAAACGGCGCGTTGTACTCTATAATGGGTCTAATGAGTGATGAGTAGAGGGGAACAATGACCTCTTTTTTCCTGGATGAGAAACCTTTTGTGATGAGGTGTGCCACGTAGAAGGATTTCCTGACTACTGTGTCGATGTGATTATCAAAGGAGAGACTACTATCCACCTGTGTCCCAAGGTCTCTTATCACACTTTCAGTGTTAAGTACACTTCCACCTATGTAGAAGCTTGTCGGTACAGAGTTTTTACCAAAGGGGATGACAATGCACTTTTTGGCATTGAGCTAGAGGCCATGGCTTTGACACCACGCATCTGTCTAAGTGAGGCCCTTTTGTAGGATGTCCACATCGTTAGGAATTTTGATTATGGCTCCTATTTTGCAGTCATCTGTGAACTTCATTAGCCAATGACCTTCTTTGTTAGCCTATACTTCAGAAAAGTAGATACCAAACAGGAGAGGACCCAGGACTGAATCCTGTGGTACTCCACTTGTCACTGGTCTGAAGTCGGATTTGGAGTCTGCTACTTTCACAGTGTGGGTTCTGTCAGTGAGCCAGTTTGCAACCCATCTTGTGACATAGGGATTTATACCTAGTTTAGTGAGTTTATGTATAATTCCAAAGTGGGGAATGGTGTCAAAACCTTGGCGTGATCTAGATAGGCTGTGTGAACCACCTTACCCTCATCTACGGCTTTGGTGACTGCTTCAAAGAAGTCTATCAGGTTTAGGAGACATGATCTGCCTTTTACAAACCCAAACTGGGTGGGGTCCAGAGTTTGGAGATTACCAATGCCTTTGTTTATAAGTTCCATGATGATACGTTCCATGGCCTTGCAGACCAGGCTCGTTAGGCTAATGGGGCGGTAGCTCCTGGGGTCTGTGGTGGCTCCCTCTTTGTGGAGTGGGATAACCGTCGCTGTGCGCCATTCAGTAGGCGCAAAGCCTGAGGTGAGGCTATGACTGAACATGATGCTTAGGTGGGATGCCAGTTCATTCTGTAGCTCATGTAGGATACAGCCTGGGATGTTGTCAGGTCCCATGGATGCTGTGTTCTTGGCTCTCAGTGGGGAAAAGGACATATACCTTTTACTTGCCTTACAGTACTCTACACAGTACCATATATACTAAGTCCAGTTCAGTGAAATGAGTTTTCAGTAATTTGTGTTTTCAGTGAAGTGGCTGGGGTGAAATGAAATTCAGTGAAATGTGATTCAACGAAACAAAGTAGACCCATACGTTTATATATATATATATGTATATATACACATATGTATATATATATATATATATATATATATATATATATATATATATAAATATATAGTTTATATTAGTTTACCACGATGGCCCAACTGGGTCAGAAAGAACCCATTTTCAGCGGAGGCCCATGAATAAAAGCTCCAGTTATAGACTGAAATGTACAAACTTTTATAATCAGTACACAATAATTAAAGGCACAAACAACAGCAAAAAGAAATACAGCTGGTACATACATTGAGAGAGGGCAGATGACTAAACATTTTTGCAAGTAAAAGGTAAACACAGTATGTACAGTAAAATTGAAATATCAGTAGTGTTGAGGCAGGTGTCCAATCCTTTTTACAACTCAAACAGAAACACAGTAGGAGGTAAAACATTGTATGTATAGTTGACTACCATATCAACATTACAGATGGTAGGCAAACATAGGTTTTGAATATCAGCAAGGTAAGACAGAGATATAGCAGGGACTGGGAGGGAGAGAGTGTGGGACAGAAATAGCGAGAGGGGGGCAGGGATTGTACAAAGTAGGAGGACATCAGAGAAGAGATTTTGTGGAAGGAGGAATAATAACAGAGAGGGAGGCAGACAGGGAAGGGGTTATAAGCTTGAACAGGGGAGGAGATTATACTGGATATATATATGTATATATGTATATGTATATATATATATATATATATATATATATATATATATATATATGTATATATATATATATATATATATATATATATATATATATATATATGTATATATATATATATATATATATATATATATATATATATTTTATTTTATTTTACATTTGTTAACTGGGAAATTCCGACTGGACCAGGTCCATTTTCAGTGGAGGCCCGGGGAGATAAGCTCCAACATCAAGTTATACAAATACAGTACATCCAGCATAATTCACAAAACAGGTTACTTCATGTATGCTGAGCATAGTAATCTAACAAAAAATTAATAAAAACACTCCAGGTAAAAGAAGATATAGAACATGGGTAAAAATACAATGTCAGTTATACATTGGTAAAAAAAGAAAATATATCAAGTAAGATTCTACATTTAAAAGTACCCTTTCAGATTACCAAGCCTACAGGGGATCAGAGCTCCAGCATGTGATCAGAGAGGAATTTGGGGAGTTAATAGTAGTATGGGTAGGGTTATGTGATACAAGGGCATAACCAGGTACTAAGAAGGTGCAATTTGAGGGAGTTTTTGAATATGGATGTGGAGGGGGCAGTGGAAACGGACAGGGGAAGAGAGAGATCCAATTTCTGGCAACAGTGTGGGAGTAGAGTAGGGTTACCACCTGTCCCACTTTGAGAGGGACAGTCCCTCTTTGGGCAGTTGTGTCCTGCAAAAAAATTGAAAAAATGGCAAATGTCCTGAGTTTTTAGGACAAAAATATTTCCTATATTTTATGTAATAGTTGCATAAAGCAGTTGTTCTGTATCTAAAACACCTAAATGTTATAAGAAACAGAATAAGCAGCTAAAATGCTAAAAGAATGCGCTTTTATTTAAGCAAAAAAGTGAAGTTCTATCCTTTGTACTGGACATGGGTATGTTTTGCCCTGCAAAATCTGACGTTTGTACCAAAAATGTCCCACTTTGGGCATTTGAAAAGGTGGCAACCCTAGAGTAGAGCTCTTTCCCTGCATTATTGTTAGCCTTGGTGATGGAGAGGAGAGATTTTTCACTGGATCTTAGGTACCGGTTTGCAATATAGATAGTAAGTAGGTTGGATAATGAGGGTTTTTTTTCAGGATATTTGAGAATATTGTAGGCTGTGCCCCAGCTGGTGACTCAAGCTATTTTAGTTCTTTTAGTGCAGCACAGTGGTGGGTTCTATAGGTTGAGTTAGTAGCAAACTTGGCTATTTTATTGTAGGATGATTCTAGTTTGTCTAGGTCACATTGTCTGATTTGGGTAAAGATTGGTGCTGCGTATAATAGAGTTTTATATATATATATATATATATATATATATATATAGATATATATACTATACTCACATATAGAGAGAGAAGAGCAGACAGAGAGTAACGTGGCTCTCTAACTGCTACTCAGAGCAAAAGAGATCTGAGGAGATGAAAAGGGGATGGGGAAAGGGGGAATCTAAGGACAGGGTACCACATCTGAGCCGATGATTTTTCCAAAGTAGTACTGAGACACAGGAGGATGGTGGGAAAGAGCTCTCACTCTAAAAGTGACTGAATATCTACTATTTTGCTACATTCCTATGCAGTTTTACTATGTTCTTCATTTAGATCACAGATAAGGTAGTTCTGACTACCGAGATGATTCCCAGAACTTCAGTCTGATAGGGTGGTATCCTGAATGGACTGACTGTGTTGCATTATCGCTTGTAAAATGGCTGTAGCAAACTGAAGCCTAGCTCTACAGCTAATATCCTATATGTAGTGCTTGGAAGAGGCACATACCAATGTCCAATTAGCTGCTTCTAGGATGGCCTCAAAGTTGACTCCCTTAAGGAAATCTTTGAAGACGCTGTGCCTCTGGTACTATGAGCCTCAACAATGCCCTCCAATTTTCTCACCTTTGGAGAAGCAGCAGAAACACATACGATGTGCCAGCCATTTAGGTATGTTCTGCTTTGATACTGCCTAATTATCTTTCCCTGAAACAAACAACTGATCAAACCTTTTTCTTACAGTGGTTCTGTATAAATAGTATCAAAGTTGTATGTGAACATACAAAGAGTGTATAATTCTTTCTCCTTTGTTTTGTGAATTAAGGAAAAAAAACAGGGGGATGGATTTTTACTGCATACATTTGTTAACTGGGTAAGCCTGTTACAGACAAGTTTTCCTTTTAAGGAACAACATGGGATCACTGTCTGGTTAAGTGTGACTTGCTTAGAGTCATACAGCAAGCAAATGAAAAGAGAAGTTGTCAAGTCAAAGTCATACAGGAGGTTCAAGGACACTAGTGCATTACTAGGGTCATGCACCCTTCCAACGACAAGCTGGAAAGCCTCTTCTATTTGTATATACAGGATTTTCTGTTGGCACGTTTTCTTGCCTCTTTAATAATATTTGCAAATGGCTGCCTGAAAAACCATACTTTTAATTCATCCAGGTTATGAGCTGCAGTTTCTTTAGGACTGGATGCATGAGGGTCCCTGATCATAAGTGAAGAGGTCCACTATAGCTGGCAGCACATGCTAGTGCCCTTAGACATTTCCATAAGGAGTGAGAAACTGAAGTGCCCGGGTCAGAATGATGCTATCAACAGCATCTTATGTCTCTCTTGTCTTACCTTCTAGATTTCCTTGGGGACCAAGGGTTTCTAAAGGAATATATTTAAAGATCTGCTCATTTGCTGAAGAAGACATCTATTACCCAGGCCTCCTTTAGGCTGCTCTTAAGCAGAACTTTTTCATTTGGCTGCTCTGTAGATACAAACAGGTCTAACTCTGGGGCCCCTCATGTATAATGTAGCTGAAGGAACACATATCTTTGTAATATCCATTCATGTAGCTCTGCCTTCAACCTGCTGTGTTGGTCAACCACAGTATTCTAATGAGGGGGGTATGTAGACTGTCTTTGGTGTTGTGTAGGACTGTAGATCGATATCACATGTCATCATGGCTAGCCTGAAAAGGGTTGATACACCACATGACAGTATTGTTACATAAAATCTAGTTCAAATTTATTACGGTGCTTTTTAACAAAGCACATTACAAGACGAACGATAAAAGAGAAACAAATAAACAAGACTTAACACTAAAACAAATCTAAGTCACTCCACTTCATTGTACGCTACATCAAATAAATATATGCATGTTTGAAACTTGCCATGAAGGAACATTCATGAAACCACTGAGATAGTGAGTTCCAGAGATTAAGGGCTTGATAATAGAATGATAGGAAATCACAATTAACAAGATTGACCCATAGAACCACTAGCAGCCCCTCTGATACTGAGTGCAGAACATATACAAGGAAGTAGGCATGATGAGGTCATTCAGACAGCAGGGACCCAGGTCATGAATGGACAAATAAACCCATAATCTTTAAGATGATCCTATACTGAAGAGGGAGCAATGCAGGACATGCAGAATAAGATGTGCCAGTACGTATGCAGAATTCTGCACTAGATGTAGTTAGTCAATTTCACCATTTGTAGGACACCCTCTGTCCAGATTTGTTTGATAGCACTGAGAGCCTGAATTAATGTCATCATCTCCTTTTCATTTATGTGCTTCTTCCTTTGGGATGAAGTCTAATTGCCTATCCCTTGAACATTTGAATGAACACCCCCCCCAAGCTTGGTTTGAAATACCTGCTGTTAAGGTTTTGTTGAGTGGTTCTAAATGAACGGCTCTTCCATGCTTTGTTTGATTTGTATTGACCACCAATCAGACTCCTTGGCTATCCATGGACAAATGAGAATCATGCCCTTCAGGGACCTGGAATTTTGAATCCAAGTGGCCCTTTGGTACCACTGGAGTTTCCTAATGCATAATCTGACAATGGTACCACTAGGATGGAAGAGGTTATGTAACCCAGAGCCCTGGGGGCATTCCCCGGCAGACACCTGCTTTTCCCCAGCTAAGTTGTGGAACTATCTCTGCTGGTGAAAGGAAGGCTTTCTGGCATTTTGGAATCTGACAGACAGCCCCGAAAGACTACCCTCTATGAGGGTCTCATAATGGATTTCTGAATGTTTAGTGAAAGCCCTAGATGTTGGAAGCATTTCATGGTGAAATGGAGGGTCCTACTCACTTCCTCCTGGGAGACTGAGAAACCAGTGTGGTCTCTATGGGTTGGTAAGTGAAGATATGTATCTTTGAGTTCTAAGGTGACCACTGGGCCCTGTGTTAACAGGAGATGTAACAGGACCTGGATGGTTAACATCTTGAATTTTGGGATCATGAAGAAAGTATTGAGTTGGATATATCCAGAATGGGTCTCCAAGGTCTGTCTTTACTGGGTACCAGGATTAGTCTTGAGTAAAACTATTTGTTTAATTTTTTTGCACTCATACACAATGTTACCCTCAGAGTTATTATTTCACCAATCCCATGCTTTCTTGAATCCTTCTATTTTTCTGCTGATTAATGTACTTTTATGCTGACTGATATCAAGATCTTCACTGGCAGAATCTACATGAAGCCTACACTTTTTTATAAAAAAAGTTTTTTCTTGCCTTCAGCTTAAATTTTCCACATTCTAGCTGCCTACATGTCCCTTAATTCCATTCATTCTTTGCATCTTAAGTGAATCCATTGCAATAATATAATGATTAACCTATATTGGTTCCCCCAGTTCCAGTCTATCTTCAAAGATTAAACAGACTATGTCAGCTCTGGTGGCATAGGGGTTAAAGCCCTGACTACATTCCAAGGTCACTTAGCAGCTCAGGAGCTTGACACTGGCAGAGGAGGATAGGCATGTCCATCCTGGGTGGGAGTGGGCAGTCTGGGCCATCCAATGCTACTGTCACTCAGTGAATGGGATGGTGCTGCAAGAGACAGTTGTTGGGGTAGGCATTTGACCATCATTTCAGAAGTAGCTTCCATTGTCAATGCACGGTAGTGCACATCCACATCAAGGAGGTCCTTGTGGTGATATGACATCATTGCCACGACGCTGCTGAGGGCACAAACCACCACTTTGACTGTATGATGGCTTTCTGTCTGGTCAGCTCTTGCCCTCACTGAAGAACATCTGGACGATCTAATGAAATAAAGGACTGACATGGGTAGTCTGATGGACAGCAGGTGCAGTCAGAAAAACACACAGAAAAAAATGTAACAGGCCAGTGACTTCAGCTTTTCTTCATACTCCACCCTCTAACTGAATACCACATTTTACTGTACATTTTTCACCAACTTTATGACCATTTTTTTCTAAGACATCCCAAACTGTACAAAGTTTTCTATGGGTGACTTTTTCAGTACCAACTACAAAACACAATGACAACAACATTCCCTCAGAAACAGCCCTTCAGATTTCAACTTGACATCCTACTGCCCTCACAGAAACAACTTACAATCCATAGTACACTCCTTAAACAACAGGAAGAGATGAACAATAAAAGGCAAGTCATCACTGGGACAATAACAGACTTGGCCACATTCACTTTTAATCAGATACACTTTTTCTACCACTCTTTTTGAGCATTTAACAGTACTCATCTCAGGCACCAAGCAGGGCCATACATGATAACCCTGGTGTAAATTTGTCTGCAACCATCCAATCATGAAGGTTGTTTTAAAAGTAGTCAAAGCAGTACTTTGTTTAACTTGTATTGGTAATTTACTCCATAGGCTGGGAATGCACTGAGTTAGGAACTTAGCCTTTCAGTGAGTCTTGCTTATTTGCTAGTGCAGAGTTAGGTCACTAGTGTGTGTGTGTTTGTAGAGCTACGAATATTGAGAAGAAATAGAAAATAAAATAGGGCTGGTCATGGTGCATGGCTCAAAACGTGAAACACGGGTTACTGAGTATGAGAAGAGTCAAGCTAATCTACCAGGACACTTTTTGGCTCCTCTCAAATGACCATCATCCATGTAACTATGTATGTGCTGTGGTCATAGCACCAACCAGGCAAATTCACATCTGGCCAATACAGGAGATGTCATTAAATAAAAAAAATCAACCAGAGCTCCTTTAGTTGCACTGTTGTTGCTTACCAAGCAATATAATCATAAAGTGCTTTTTCACCCCTACACCCACCTAAAATAGAGCAATCATCTAACAGAATGTTAGGCAAATATCTGTTTGCAAACAACCTGGCAATGTTGCAAAGTCATACTTCTTAAGTGCAAAATTTCTCAGAATGTCTGGATTTCTGCCTCACATTTATACTCTGCTCGGTGTGGTCAAGATGGCAGAGTGGACTGCAGGCATGTTTATCCTCCTCCCAGTGAGCTACAACAACTTACAGAAAGAACTAACCAGCACTAAGTTATAATACTTCATTTGACTCAACATAATGACAACAGCAAGCAAGATGAGAAAAAAATTGAAAAAATAAAACTAAGACTGCAGGCATGATGGAAGACAGAAAAAAAAAAGATCAAATAATTGGAAGAGGTAGCCAACAACATGATGAAGAGATAGAAAAGTGTTCCAAAGATAAACAAACTATAAAAGTAAGAGTAGCAGAGTATGATTTACAACAGGAAGACATGAAGTAGATCTGAAAGATCACTCAAAGAGAGATAACCTGTGCTTTACTGTGATACCTCTGAGATGCTGGAAGGTCCCAATTACAAAGACTTTATGGCCCAGAAGCTAAGCAGTTGGACTGGACTGGCAGCCAATGATATACTCTTTGAAAGGATGCACACAGTGTACATACCAGCAGCAATGATGAAGAAAATGCCTAGGCCAATTTTAGTCAAGATCCACAGTTATAAACAGAAAGAATAGCTACTAAGTGCCTTATGGAAATTTGGTAAAAACTTGAAAATAGGGAACGACATAGTGTATTTTGGCAATGACTACTCCGCTACTACAAGACACAGAAGGAATGAATATACCCCGGCTATTAGAATCAGCAAGCAATTGGGCCTGAAGACTAATTTTTAGGTACCCAGCCACATTGCGAATTTACTTCCCACACGGGCTTAAAACGCATCTCTGTCATGAAAGAGCACTTGAGGGCATAAAGGCCTACAGGGAAGAGCAGGGAGCAATTTGACCAGGCCGGAGGTGAATATTGCAGCACATCAGAAAGACGAGCAACCCAAAAGAATGCTGGTAATACAGCTTCATGTGTTCAGACAGCAAAAGATTGAGAAAAAGGAGCAAAGGAAAAAAATTTACAAAGTACATAGAAAACAAGATGGGACAGATTAATGCCAGGTGTGAAGATCAAATAGACATCTAGATGGCTTAGCAACATTATCTATACGGCAACATGTATAGCACTAAATATATTGAGAAGTACAGTTGCATATGAATGAAAGCCAATGTACAAGAGGTCAGAAAAGTATGTGGATTTGAAACACCAAAGAAGAGCAACAAGGTAAATGAATCACTGCAAAAGGTTGTACCACAATTTAAAAAGTGTTGGGAAGTAGAATACAAATGTCTTACTATTGGTGTTCTGACATTTGATAGCTAATCAATACCTCAGGTGACTTCTTAAATATTGAAAATGAAGGGTCCATCTGGGCTAAAGAGAATTTAATGGGTGTCCACTGTAATAAATAACAAATTTGATAGAGATATCGATAATGCTGAAGGATAGAAGATATTATTATTCCATGTATTTAAGAAATGATGGATACTATTCACATAATGATTTTCCAAGACTGGCGGTAGAAATTCTATCTTGGAAAGATGTGTAAAAATGAAGCAGATGTGAATATCGATTGAAGAAACAAGATGACATATAACATGTGGGAAATTTAGCTGAACCTCAGCAGAAACAGAAAAAAACGAAACAGATGACAATCAGTCTGGTAAATGAATATAAAAGATGAACTTTACAAAACCAATGGCTGGAGACTATAGAGTTAGAAAAAACAAACAAGACAAAGAAGTCCAACACCCTCAAATAAAGAAGTTTAATAAAATAAGCTTTCAAGTAAAAACTCTTCATCACTGTTTGAGGGCGTTGGATTTCTTTGTTTTACATTTTGGACTGTATTTCTGGTGCTTTGAAGTCCTTTAACTGCTTTGGTGATTTATTTTGCCCTTAAAAAACAAACAAGACTGATAAAACAACGTGAGGAATAGTTGTACAGAAAGTGAAATAGCATGTTTTCATGTGATTTAAACTAAATGATGACTGTTTTGTTTAAAATTTTTCCATTCATGTTACAGTAAACCTACAAATCCAATCTCTTAAAAGCAATAAAATAGATGGGCACAGCAGCAATAAGAAAGAAAATCTGGCAGGTACAATAGAGAGGCAATTATTCAAACATTGATTATCTGAAACGTCAGTTATCAGAACCAGCCTTCCAAAGTTTTCAGGTTGGAAAAATCAGAGTCTGAAAATGTAAACATTATACATATTCGCTTGAGCATGTTTTTTGAGCTTGTAGTGAACTTGTGTGTGAAAAATATTCTTTACTGTCCACTAGAATCACTAAATGGTTGAAAAGGGTATTACTCCCTGTGTGCTGAAAAAAACCCCAAGATTTTAGAAGTTTTTTTATCCAGTTCAATTATATGTTTGATTATCCAAACTACCCTAGGTCCCAATTATCCAATTAGTTTGGATAATCAATTCTCTACTGTAATGCTCTTCTCTGTATACTGTATATCTGACAGAGTATCTAACACTGTTGAATGTTTTCAACAAGAGGCTGTTTTATGTGTGTTAAAGCATTGGAAAGTGGAAGGTGAACATCTTACTTCTAATGTAACATCACAAATGAGGGTTTCAGCCAGGAAAAAAATAATCTAAAGACTGCCATAAATAACAACGTTGCCTGAGTTTTTGCTAATATCAAGGGATAACAGCATGTGGTTCTTCCATGTAATTAACAAATGCTTGATGCTATTTACACACATGAGAATTGCAATGGAATATGTAGACAATATGATGGTGTTGAGAAATCACATGTAGGAATTCCATCTGTAACCCAAAAGAACCAGAGGGACTAAACAGTAGACGACAGTCAATTCGTTTGGTAGATGAATATAAATGATGGTTGTTACAAAACTAACTATCTGAGACTGAAATGGGAGAAAAAAACTAATATGGATAAACTTGGTGTAAAAAATAGCTGTACAACAAGCAAAATGTTGTATCACGTTCTCTTGCAATACCAACCTTGAGTGTTTTACTAAGAATATTTTCATTTTCTTCTTCTTGGCTACACATTTAACTGCACAGGATGGAAAAGTAATGTTCTTTTACTGGAGGCCTGTAATTAATAGTTTCATGCAAAGTAGCACTGGGAGGTAGTTACTCGAATGCATAACAAGTTGACAGATGAGTGAAAGTTCAAGTTAGGGGTGGAGCTGCCCTACATCAGAGAAGAAGAGTCTTCTCCAATATGTGTAGGAGGGACAACACAAGAGGATTTGTACATAGTTTTAGTGCTGGGGGAAGTTATTAAAGATAATGCTAACTATAACCAAAAAGGTATGCCACAACAATGGGAATAGAATTAACTGACATACTGAAAAAGCATTTAATATATGCCACAACAATGGGAATATAATTAACTGACATACTGAAAAAGCATTTAATATATGCCACAACAATGGGACTAGAATTAACTGACATACTGAAAAAGCATTTAATATATGCCACAACAATGGGACTAGAATTAACTGACATACTGAAAAAGCATTTAATATATGCCACAACAATGGGAATAGAATTAACTGACATACTGAAAAAGCATTTAATATATGCCACAACAATGGGAATAGAATTAACTGACATACTGAAAAAGCATTTAATATATGCCACAACAATGGGAATAGAATTAACTGACATACTGAAAAAGCATTTAATATATGCCACAACAATGGGACTAGAATTAACTGACATACTGAAAAAGCATTTAATATATGCCACAACAATGGGACTAGAATTAACTGACATACTGAAAAAGCATTTAATATATGCCACAACAATGGGAATAGAATTAACTGACATACTGAAAAAGCATTTAATATATGCCACAACAATGGGGATAGAATTAACTAACATACTGAAAAAGCATTTAATATATGCCACAACAATGGGACTAGAATTAACTGACATACTGAAAAAGCATTTAATATATGCCACAACAATGGGAATAGAATTAACTGACATACTGAAAAAGCATTTAATATGGCAAAATTCAGTGAGGAATCCAAGAATAAGACTGGAAGGAAAATTTTTAAATGGGGGGACAGACTTAAGCTACTAACTTGGAATGTAAATGGATTGGTTAACAAACAAAAGAGGAAAGAGTGCTAACGCATACATACAAAACAGGAGTAGACATGGCCATGCTTTGAGAGGCCCTTTTCTGGGTGAAGGAGCTTCAGCATTTAATAAAAAAATAGTGCAATAAAGGGGTTTGAGGTTCAGGCCCATATTAATGGAGGCACAGGTCCATATTAATGGAGAAAGAAAAAGAGAAGTATTAACACTAGTAAAAAAGAACACACCAATAGCATGGCAAACTACTACAGTGGATAGCAAAAGAAGATATGGTATAGTGAATGGTAGGTGAGATGGGCAAAAGATAGTGCTGATATATATATATATATATATATATATATATATATATATATATATATATATAGATACTCCCCCAATCACTGAACTAACCAAGCAAAAGAGGTATTATGTAAAATTTTACCCTGGGCAAAAGAACTTTGTCTTGCAGAAGGTGACTGGAACATCATATGAGATAAATCAGATGCATCAGGAGGGCCCAGAGGATCGAAATTGATCAAAGAAGCAAGACACTTAGCCAACTACACAAAAGTGGGTTTGCTATCAAAATGATGAACAGCAGTTATGCGAAACTGGGATGGTCGAATGCATGGTTCCCAGTTTCCATAACGCCGATCTGAAAATGCTCAAATCCACCTTAAGAAATGCTAGCGTGTATTCACTCATATAAGGTCAGTGTTCTGATTGGAGATCGCACTACAGTGGGGATCTGGAAATTCACCCTTTTTCTCATTGTAGTGCAATCTTGGAGTTTGTATATATAATATGCAGGGGGTGAGGGAGGTGCAGGGGGGCCTGCCCCCTGCAAAACGTAAGTAAAACATCACCGGAAGTCAAGGTAACCTGGGTAATGTCGATAACACTGAATTGTGAATTATCAACATTACTGCTGTCATCATTTTGATGAAATAACTTTTTTCATTTCTGACATTTATTTTCGGCTAAGTGAATACATGAAGAACCGTGATTCTTGATTTTAATAGTAAGCCATGCAAGAGCTTGGGATGAAAGATATAAAAAGGGATGGGGAGAGCAAGGGGAAATATACTTATTACTCCAGGCAACATAATATTTGGGCACGGCAGAATGGACTCTATATTAATATGGAATATGTGCACTGGGTTGAGAAACAATCAACATTTCTGTTGACGCTATCTGACTGTGCACCTGTAGAAGTCAGACTAAGAAAGAACGACAATGGTAGTGGCCAGAAGCATTTGTGCTTTCTGAAATACTTATTAAATAATGAAAGATTCAAGGCTTGGTTGGTGACCATGCTTAGCAAAGAACTAAGGGAGAGGCTGACAAAAGCAGATGATGTCTATGCCAACTGGGATACCACAAAATCAGATATCTTGTGAATCAAAAGACTAAAGAAATATGGTATGAAAGTAATATGAAATATAGGCAAGTTATGTACAGGTTACAAGATTTGAGAACAAAAGGAGAAATGACATAAGAGACTGGGAAGGGAAACAGAAGCAGCTAAAAGAAGAACTCGAAAATCACCTTGACATGATTAATGAGAAAAGAAGGACAGCACTAGCCTTCAGGATACTTTGATAACTGCTCCTGAAACATGAAATATTTGGCACAAAGACTCAGACAACAAGTAGTCAACGGGTTAATAAGAAAATTGAGAAAGCACAAAACAAGTAGGATAGAAAAAGTTAAGAGAAGGTATATCCAGAAGGGCTGAAAGATTATTTTGAGGCATTATACAG
Source organism: Protopterus annectens (assembly GCF_019279795.1). Taxonomy (NCBI): domain Eukaryota; kingdom Metazoa; phylum Chordata; order Ceratodontiformes; family Protopteridae; genus Protopterus; species Protopterus annectens. The sequence goes on from NC_056725.1 coordinate 709,475,271, forward strand.
AGGGGAGAGCTGGGAATCAGACATAGATAATGAGGCTGAAAGGTGGCTAGATGAACTTCAACTAGAAAGGTTACATGAAGGGGAAATTAAAGAAATAATGAGAGAAGAAATAACAGAGACCATTAAAAAAACAAGCCACTAGTAAATACCCAGGGGAGATGGTATCCCAAATGAAGTGTGTAGGATTGTGGCCGGAGAACTAATAATTTATTTGCATAAACTGTTTAATGCCATAATATGAGGTGAACCTATCTCATCCTCTTGGAAAATAGTAATTCTAGTAGTAATAATACCCAAGAAAAATAAAACCCA